>NW_020537646.1:59663534-59898395 GCF_003426905.1 Ctenocephalides felis | reverse complement strand
AATTTTTGAAAACATTTCTTTAAAAGAATATAGAGCTGTTCCTGAAATGAAAATATTTTCTTCTTTGAGTAATTTGGCAAAATAATCTATATTTTTTTAAAGAAATGTTTTCAAAAATTAAATCCACCACCCCTCCTAAATTCAATACTAACATAGTTTATTCTATCCCTTGCAAAAATTGTCAAAAACAATACATTGGTCAAACATCACAATACATTCATAAGAGAATGAGACAACATGAATTAAGCGTCACTCATCATAAAAGCCGAAATTTCCAAAGTACTCTTCTTGTCCAGCATTCTATCGAAAACTCACATAATTTCACCTTTGAACCCAATATTTTATATAGAGAGGATTGTACTTTTAAAAGACTTTTTTCTGAAAGCAGTTTAATCTTTTTGAATTCGTCAAATAGTGTTAATAAAAGATCAGATCACAATATCATTCATGACTCATATCTAAATTTTTTAAACCTGATTAAAAACAATTAATCCTAATAATTTTTGAATATGTATATATATATATATACATGTATATATGTTATAATATATGTACATCCATATATGTGCTTATATGTATGTTTTTGTGTGTACACTATATACATGCACTTGCATATATGTTCATGTATATAATTGTGGATACATTAATATATAGATATGTGCATATGTATGTATGAGTATGTAGGTGTGCATATGCATATGCATGTACGAGTATATATATATATATATATATATATATATACATAATATTTCTCAACATTTACTAAAGCAATATTTCCTCTTTTTTCGTAAATTACCAATACAAGAGCCATAAAAAATCATTTTTGCCAGGAATTCCGTACGTTGTCCTTTACATCTGGCAGACAGAACTCCATATCAGTGTGTTTAAGTCTTGTGTAGTCGTAACATCTACAAATATCTTCCAAAAAAATGGAGTGTTTTTAACAAAAAAATATTAATGATATGGATATATAAATTATTACAGGTAAATAATTTTTGCTTCTCAATTTTATATAAAACCTTTTTTAGTTAATTCTTATTACTCTTTACCCCGGTACATAATCCATTCCTTTATAAAAAAAAAATTTTTTTCTAATTAATCTGTATTGACCATCATTAATTAATGTTAATCAATATTTTTAAAAAACATTGTATTTGACAGAATAAACCTGATGATGGAACGTACCTAGTTCCGAAACGTATATATATATATATATATATATATATATTATATGGCCGAAGTGAGCCATTTATTACTAATTAATTATATCTTGAAATGAAACTGCAATTAATTGATGTAGACTCGTTGATAATGTGAGTTTATTGGTAACTCAATTTATAAAGGAACTGATATTATATACATTTTAATATCAATTTTGATCCCGACAATTTATCGATCATTAAAACCGCGAGACATAATTTTTCGATCGTACCAAAACAATCATCTACTATAGCTTACTAGATGCCAGATTCGCATCAGCGTAGCCCAAAGTATGCTGTGTAGTTTTGTCATCAAATTGGCGTCATTCAACTGACATCTGTCATAAAACATAATTCATTCCGCCATATTTGTTAAAATAAGTTGGTTGATATTTGATGTATTTTATTTTATGATTAAATATTGACAACACTATGTGTAATCATATTGATCATTTATAAAATGCAGTTAGTATTTGCGTATTTACAATTAAAAAGAAAAGGTTTCAAGAATTATAATTTTGGCAATTAGACTCGGGAGAAACAGAAGAGAGATCCGAACTGACACTTGTAAGCCCAAAATAATGTACATCTGTCAAGTTGAAATGCGACGTGTGTTGACAGGTCGCAACAGATTACTCCGCCCCAATGAAAAGATTGTTTTGCATCTCTGACTGCCATCTTGAATTTTCTTGTAATTTTTGTTGAGATTTTTTGTTTTTTAATTTAATTTTTTCTATTTTAATTGTGTGATTAATTTTTGTTTGTTTGTGGCCGTGGCCGTTTTTGCTGGCGGTTGCCATGTTTGCTTGGTGCATTGTTTGCTTGCTTGTGGCCGTTTCGTATGGCGGTTGCCATGTTTTTTTAGTCCACTGTTTGCTTACGTGGCCGTGGCCTAGTGTATATGGCGGTTGCCTAATTGTTTGTTGGTGCTTCCGATCCGCTGCCGTTGTGCTTATAATCGACTTATTTACCAGGATAATAAGTGATTTGTTGAGCACGAGTTGTTGTTGATCTCGATGTGCGTGGTCGGAGTCTCAAGTGTATGATTAGAATGTTCTTCGAGTTATGGCAGTTATGAGCCACTTATATTAATTATTTATATTTTTACAAATTCTTTTCTTAATAATTCATGAGACTTCAATTTATTTTTTGTTACTTCTAAATGTGTCTTGATCTTCTTACCTTTTTTAATGAGAAATATGTAGGGACTAGAATATTCTTGCTCACTTTTTTTATATGTTTTACTTCCTTCTCACTTCATGCGTGTTATTTGATCACGTCGGGGTCACTAAAATATGGAAAGCAGTGGTCCATATTGTAGAAATATTTGGTTGAAACTTGATGTATTTCATTTTTATGATTAAATATTGACAACACTATGTGCAATCATATTGATCATTTATAAAATTTAATTAGTATTTGAGTATTTACAATTAAAAAGAAAAGGTTTCAAGAATTATAATTTTGGCAATTAGACTCGGGAGACAATAGAGAGATCCGAACTGACGCTTGAACTTTTGTTTTTGCGCTGACATTATGATGAGCCCAAAATAATGTACATCTGTCAAGTTGAGATGCGACGTGTGTTGACAGGCCGCTACACATATATATATATATATATATATATATATACAGTTTGCCATAAAAATATACGTTGTTTTGCCATAAAAAATATATCTAGTATGAAAATAACTAATTGATTGCAAATTCATATGTAAGTGAAAGGGGCAGCTAACAATAAACATGAATAGTTTATCCACTGCAAAGCACGTCACATATAAATGTTCCTGGATAATAATAATAGTCTTTGCAAGAACCAACCTAATCTGAAACTGATTCTATTTATATCAATTAGCACATTTACAGTTTCAAGATATTGATATATAATTACCGCACTTTTGATTAATTCATTATTTTTTTATTTACGAAGTAAAACCCGATAATTCATTTCTGAATGATGTTGTTATGTGGCATGCCCAGCGAATTGACAAATATTTATGCTTTAAATTCTTATTAATAGTATATTTTTTATAATGTATATACCATAGGTTCCCAAACTTGTTTGTGCCTTGGACCACTTGCGATATTCTTCGTTTTGTCATGGACCCCCTATATTATGGCATATCCGGGACAGTTCCGGGTTTCATCTTTTGATCCGTTTTTTTTTCAAAATCAATATTTGTCCCGGATTTTTGAAAAGCATAGGTTTAAATCTTAATTAAAATTTTCTTAATTAAAATTTCATTTTTCTTAATTAAAATTAAATTACAACTACTTATCAAATTATAATTATAATTATGTGAATCAATGTGATTTTTATCCCTCGTAAAACGTTATGAATGAGAAAATTGCTGAATACAAAATTCCAAAGGCGAATTTAATTTCATAAAATTAAAAAAAAAAAAAAACAAACAAGCCAATAGTATTTTTTTCAAGTTAATTATGAAGAAAATTGAACAAACTTTTATAGAAGTCTCAAATGCGAAAAAACATATGAATAAAAAATATAAGATATAATATAAAAGCATGATAAAAGGTGATTGTAACATATAATCCAGTAATCAATTTCATAGTAAAAGTCCGCAATTGTAATATTTATGAACAAACTGTTTTTTATTGTATTTTTAAATAGTATCTTTTTACTACGTAACATATATATGTTATCTGTGAAACTATTAACAGATCGTCCTATGCTCAACTTAATATATCGAGCAACAAAATGAATTTAAAATGGACTTCGCTGAGATAAATATATTAATGAGTTTAGCTTCAAAACTGAAGTAATAAATAGCGGCTTTAAAATTATTTTTAATACATCATCAAATTGATCATATGTTATTTTTGAAAATACGCTTTACTAACTTAGACTTTTTTAAATTAAGCAAATTTGATTTTTAACTCCCCGTAGGTTATAGTAATCGCAAAAAAATCGAAAATGAACATTTTTATATATAGTATAATAATTTTTGCGAAGGCAGGTCTAGCGGTTTCAGAGATCGAGTTAAAAAAGTAAAAAAAATGCCACTTGGCAATCAAAAATGATCATTCGACAAATGCATATCAAATTATCAGTTATTTTATAGAGATTTTAATAATAAGTATGAATCTTGTTGGCATTTCTATTGGTTCCGTATCAATGTTGATCCGTTAGACTGCGATGCGGTGCTTACGCGCTTCTATATTTTTTCTCTAAAACAGCTACGCAGCACGATTGCTTTCAAAAAAAGTTCAAAATGTTCAGAAAAATTAAGCATAACATATAAAAAAATTTCGAAATATAAAAAAAAAATCAAATTTTTCAAAAAAGTCAATTTTTTCAGAAATTTTAAAATTCTCAGAAATCTCTTTTTTAATGTTTTCAAAAAAATGTAATTCACGGTACGGGAAGTTTCAGCAATTTGCCTTAAGGCACGATGCCATGCAACCAGTTACAACATTAATCCACGTGGAGCAACTGACGGTAGCACTACCAAACCTATAACATTTATCAATAAACATTTCAAATAAGCAACTTTCTTCAATAACCAACCTAGAAATAAACTATATCTGTAATTTACCGTCCAGGTAAGCACAAAATTACCTGTGTAATTTAAATGTCTAAAAGTTTAGTTCAAAACACTTGAGTCCAAATTCGTTGCTGAAGGGACTAAAATTCAAATAACATTTTGCTTATCGAATCCAAATAAGTGGTATCTATAACACACTTCTTTAAATTGCCATTTGAACCTCTACATTTGGTATTTATAAATTCTAAGGGCAAAAATCTTACCAAAATTAAGTTTTTCAATAGCCAGCGTATAGTTTAACCACAACTCGAATGCCTACATGCTACAACTTACACACTTTATATAAATATGTAATGTTTTTCTTCACTTTTTGAATCAGTTCTAAATATTGCCAACTATATTAAAGGATTTATTGTAAATCTATATATTATATTATCGTTTAACGTATATAAATAGATCTTAACACTTTGCCGTCCGCACGTCTTGTAAAAATTTATTCGCTTGGCGCCGGTAGTGCTAATTTGTTATCACTTTGCTTGTCCCCGCCCATTCTGGATATTATCGAAAAATTACAAATTTTTAGGTCTTACTAAAGTTGACGGGTGTAATATTTTGTTATCTAAATTAAAACACCAACAGGATGGAAAGATTTCTGCCACTGGCCAAAGGACGATATTGTGCTCATGACACCACTGTGGTGTCGCCGGCTGTTGAGCGCTAGTTCGCGCCCGACACCACTGTGGTGTCGCCGGACGGCATAGTGTTAACATGGTGTATTGTAATCCACTGCTGTGGACCCCCATTTTCATTTCGTGGACCCCCAAATTTTGTTTTTGCCGCCGTGGACCCCTTGAAAGTTGCCATGGACCCCTGGGGCTCCATGTGGACCACTTTGCTATAACTGTTACTCATTGATATTTTATTTCATACTATATTTCTTAGCAGTAATAATATATATTTTAAATATTGTTTCATTTCCTGTGTTAATTTGTTTAAAGCCAGATCCAACTAATTTTATATTTTAATTATCGCTACTGCCCCTGACTATGAAACATATATTTATTAAATTGAAATTCAGTCAAACATATTTAATTTCATAAACAATACTATTAATATTTAATAAAAATAAATTTTAAGAATCTCACAAATATATATTGCTTTCTAAACTTTCCACCAATAACTTTCCATCAATTCAAAATTGGCAACATACAGTTATATAAGGTAAATGTACCATATTACGGGTGTTAAGGAACGTTTGATTTTAACGATGATTTGTAAAAAAGTAGGAAAGTTAACGAGTTAAAACTGTTCTATTCTATAAATTAGACATATAACATTATTAAAGAACAAAATTTTATGGCGCAGAATTTCATTTATAGAAATAATCGGCATTTTGTTGAGCCACGCGTTTGTCCCTAATTCCGTGATAAAATTCGTTTGATTTTAAAGATGTTTTGTAAAAAAAGTAGGAAAGTATTCTATAAATTAGACTTATAACATTATCATAGAATCAAATTTTACGGCGTAAAATTTCATTTACAGAAATAATCGGCATTTTGTTGAACCACGCGTTTGTCCCTAATTCCGTGATAAAATTCGGTTCGTGAACATAATGCCGGGAGTCGTTGCATACTATTCCGTGATAGCGCTCGAAGCATACATCGTATTGCCTTGATAAATATAGTTGAATTGGTTATAAAAAATATGGTTAATTATAAAATAATACTTTGATATGATTTTAAACATTTATTTAGTTTTATAAAAGTCATAAGAATATAAAAAGTTGAAAAACTTCTAAAATAAAATAAAATCTGGTATTATTATAGTAATAGCAGTATAATAAACATTATCAATACTGTTTCGGTAAATCAAATAAATGAAACAATGAAGGAACAATTTTTAACGGCAATTAAACAAAAATATAAACTTAAAATTAATATAAAATTTAAACTCAAAATAAAAAAATAAACTTGAAATAAAAGTTACAATTCTACCAACGAACGTAAATCTTTAAAGACTTTAAAATAATCTTTAAAGTTTTTCAAGTTAACAATAACTTATTAGCTTAAATCAGGTTTGATTAGGAATTTTGTATGTTCTAGAAGCTTTAAAATACATTTAATATAATATGGCAAATTTCTTTTAAAGCCTTTTCCAGGGTTTTAATTGAATTGAATATTTAATTGTAGCCGTTCTTTGAAAAACTGAAAGACCGATTTAAAATCATACCCAAATAAATTTACTGATATTGAATATAATTTTAATAATATTTAATAAACTGTATTAGACTATTAGAAAGCTACTGCATTCAAGAGTAGCCTAGGCAACGTATTTTCGAGTAATTGCAATTCATATTAATTTAATAACTTATGATGTATGTTCGTTTTATTAATATGCAGGTTATATAATGGTTATATTCCAAAAGCTTAATCGGATCAAAACTATCGTGTTTACAGGAATGTCCCTAGATCTCTGCATACATGCATACAGAACAGCGCCCTAGTGAATCCGTGCCCTATACGGGGTTTGCCTGTATTTTTATTCAATTTATATAACAGAAATAATTGATCATAGATGAAAAGGTAGAAACAAATGATTCTCTCATTACTACGATATTCTGGGTATATTAGAATAATGCAAATAAGTGAAAAAATCGTCTACTATCTTACGAAAGAGTAGTCGCTTCAAACCCAATTACTAGGGTTAAAAATTAAAAAAAAAAAAAACATATACCGTAATTACGTTACAGTATTCTGTAGTCATTAACAACCTTATTAACACCATAAACACCGCAGAATTTAAGCACAGTTAAACATAAAAGACAAAAATATTTCAAGTCTACTTCTCGTAATTGCGGGATACTCACGGAATTACGTTCACTGTTTCAGTTGTGTGAACCTAATTACGGGAGTCATGAAATTGACAATTTCTTGACAAATATATGCTCGATTTAACTGTAAAACTAATCTCTTATTATTACTGATCAAAAATTTAACAAATTTGAATCGATTAAGCTCATCGGAATCGAATAAAAACCTTAAGCAATGGAACCGTCACATAACCTAACTCGCTAACAAGCGAGTACGAAATGGCGATCGGGTCACGACCGAGGTCTTCCAAAAGTTTTTTACGGCTTTAAAAACTAATATTTAAATTCGAAATTCATGCTATTTTGTTAGGATTCAAATTATAATTGATGTGCTATTGAATAAAATTATTATTTATTGACCGTTTTCTTATTTTGCGATCAAAATGAAAAATACCCGTAATAATGTACTATCCCGGAGTAGTGTACATTTACCTTCATATTTATTCATACATTTAGCAGATAATAATATATAATCTTTAAGTGGACTCACATAGAAACGCGGTATAAACCGATGCATTCAAATATTACAATATAATCATAGAACAAATGTTCTTTGTATTGTTTCAGTGCTGCGTATGTAAAATTTTACATCTTCAACCAGTCTACGAATAACACACTATCCATTTGTGATTTTTTCAAATCAGTATTTTGTGAAAATATTGTGTAATTTCAAGTTAATGTTTATAATACATAGTGTAGTGCATTACCATATCCTAATACCATGGATTATTAAAATTTTCTAATTTAACACTAAGATCTACTAATTTTTCCACTGAATGAAGGCTAGGATTATAGCCGAAACGTATGGATTTAAAATAAATTTTTGAAAGAAATTCATGTTTTTTATTGATGTTATGCCCGATTATTAGACTTTGTTAATACATATGTCAACATCAAATTCAGAATCATACAATATATATATATATATATATATATATATATATATATATATATATTAACAAAGTCTAATAATCGGGCATAACATCAATAAAAAACATGAATTTCTTTCAAAAATTTATTTTAAATCCATACGTTTCGGCTATAATCCTAGCCTTCATTCAGTGGAAACTAAAAATAAAATTAAAAACTAAAACAATTGAATTGGAGTGAAAAGAAAAAAATAAAATAGTAATTAGTACTTACAATTAGTTGATCTTAGTGTTAGATTGGAAAATTTAATAATCCATGGTATTAGGATATGGTAATGCACTACACTATGTATTATAAACATTAACTTGAAATTACACAATATTTTCACAAAATACTGATTTGAAAAAATCACAAATGAATAGTGTGTTATTCGTAGACTGGTTGAAGATGTAATGGAGAAAGTCATTTTTTAAAAAATATTTTTACCAAGTCTCCATTACATCTTCAACCAGTCTACGAATAACACACTATTCATTTGTGATTTTTTCAAATCAGTATTTTGTGAAAATATTGTGTAATTTCAAGTTAATGTTTATAATACATAGTGTAGTGCATTACCATATCCTAATACCATGGATTATTAAATTTTCCAATCTAACACTAAGATCAACTAATTGTAAGTACTAATTACTATTTTATTTTTTTCTTTTCACTCCAATTCAATTGTTTTAGTTTTTAATTTTATTTTTAGTTTCCACTGAATGAAGGCTAGGATTATAGCCGAAACGTATGGATTTAAAATAAATTTTTGAAAGAAATTCATGTTTTTTATTGATGTTATGCCCGATTATTAGACTTTGTTAATACATATGTCAACATCAAATTCAGAATCATACAAAATATATATATATATATATATATATATATATATATATATATACTCGTATATAAAGCGAGAGGTTTTTCTTCAGATGGTGAAATAATATGATAAAAATTGTTTCTTGGGCATCCATCCAATAATTAAAAAAACAGTTTTAATGCAAAATGTTTTAATTAAGAGAACATACGTTTCGGGTCCAGATTTGACCCATCTTCAGTGCATACAAATAAATTTTAAAAAAATAACACAAAGAACAACACAAAATTGCAACGAAAAAAATAAGTATGAAATAAAAAATTGAAAAAACATCAAGTTATACAAATTTTTGAAAATTGTAAAAATTAAAATAAATAATATGTTTTATTATAAAAAAGCTTATTCCAAAAGCACATCTTGTTAGTTTGGAGACAGAGTTACGTGTTGACACGTAACCTTTTCATCTATGATCAATTATTTCTGTTATATAAATTGAATAAAAATACAGGCAAACCCCGTATAGGGCACGGATTCACTAGGGCGCTGTTCTGTATGCATGTATGCAGAGATCTAGGGACATTCCTGTAAACACGATAGTTTTGATCCGATTAAGCTTTTGGAATATAACCATTATATAACCTGCATATTAATAAAACGAACATACATCATAAGTTATTAAATTAATATGAATTGCAATTACTCGAAAATACGTTGCCGAGGCTACTCTTGAATGCAGTAGCTTTCTAATAGTCTAATACAGTAAATTTATTTGGATATGATATTAAATCGGTCTTTCAGTTTTTCAAAGAACGGCTACAATTAAATATTCAATTCAATTAAAACCCTGGAAAAGGCTTTAAAAGAAATTTGCCATATTATATTAAACGTATTTTAAAGCTTCTAGAACATACAAAATTCCCAATCAAACCTGATTTAAGCTAATAAGTTATTGTTAACTTGAAAAACTTTAAAGATTATTTTAAAGTCTTTAAAGATTTACGTTTGTTGGTAGAATTGTAACTTTTATTTCAAGTGTCAACACGTAACTCTGTCTCCAAACTAACAAGATGTGCTTTTGGAATAAGCTTTTTTATAATAAAACATATTATTTATTTTAATTTTTACAATTTTCAAAAATTTTCATAACTTGATGTTTTTTCAATTTTTTATTTCATACTTATTTTTTTCGTTGCAATTTTGTGTTGTTCTTTGTGTTATTTTTTTAAAATTTATTTGTATGCACTGAAGATGGGTCAAATCTGGACCCGAAACGTATGTTCTCTTAATTAAAACATTTTGCATTAAAACTGTTTTTTTAATTATTGGATGGATGCCCAAGAAACAATTTTTATCATATATATATATATATATATATATATATATATATATATATATATATATATATATATATATAATGAAATGTTATGAGTTGTTGTTGTAGGGTTGATTGGATTGGGTTGGGTTCCAAATGTAGATTGATCCACTCTCCAAGGGGTGCTAGATCAGTCCAACCTTGTTCTGGTGTCGTGGGCAGAGCTTAGAGTTTATAATAGAAAATAACAACACTGGTATGAGTCTCCTCAGAACCGTGAGCACTTTATATTGGTATAGGCTGAAAGATGTCTTTACGCAAAGTAGAATACAAACACTGAATCTAATTTCGACTATAACTTTATTTAATCTTTAATAACTTCACTTCACAAACTAGCATAGATTCGTGCTAAGACATACTCCCAGAAATTATGGCTAGACTTTTGCCTAAGCCATCACTGCTAAACTCTTGTCTAAGACATCACTGGTTAATACAAATAATTCTGACTCTATATATTATACATTGTACGTGTCAATTCTAGGAATGGCGTCTTCCGCGTTCATGTAAAGATCTTGGACTTCGATCAACATTGAACAATGAATTCATATTTTGATCAAAAGCACGTATGATCGTGTTATTACAGAACACGCCACCCCTAAAGAATATTGTTAGTCCTCTAACAATTGAAAGAAAAAAAAAAACAAAGAAATTACAATTTATTTGGGATTCCTCCCCTCTAAAGCAATTTATCGTCCTCGATAAATGAAAAATAGTAATCTATGGTACAATTGATTATAGCAAAAGAGAGAAAAATTTGAAAATTTGCAAAATATGAAAAAGTAAAAGTATAAAATTTTGTAGTATGTCTGCAATATAGTAATTAGATAACAATTCTGATGATAATATGAATAAAAAAAATTAACATAAAAAAAATCTAATATTGTTGTAATACTTTGCTGCATATTGTGATTTTTAATAGTTCATTAAAATTATTTTGATTTAGTTTCAACAGCTTGTTTAATTTCAAAAGTAGGATTTTGATAATACAGCAAAATATTATAAACAATAATTAGTTACATTGTTCGGAAATTCTTATTGGATACAGTATGCAACCTAATGCCATATGAATTCGCATAGTTGCATAACTTGTGTGACTGCTTTAAAATGATTAGTAGACAAACGAAGTTGTGACCTAATTGATTTATATATATCAATAAAACTTCTAAAAATTTCTGTGATAAAATTAATTATTTGATCCATTATCACTATCATTAATTGGTTTATTTGCATAAGAATATTAACAAGGTGCAAGTTCTCTTTTTTTCACAAATTTAATATTATCATAAATTGTTGAATTTTGTATGCTAATTTATTTATTTGATTCGAATTTAAAATATGATCAAAATACTCTGTCAGATTCAGTTCAATATTTTTAATAGGATGTTTAAAAATCGCGCGATTATTTCTAACTGAATCCTAACTATATGAGAATCCTGCATCAATCTTCGAAAATTTTAAAAAATAGCTTGCACACTTGTTGCCATTCTGATGCATTACATCTAGATAGAGATAGAAGATAGTGATAATTCGTCTTGTAATCTAATAATTTTGTGTTGTCACATACTTCTACATTAATACATTTCTGTAGGCCCTCTTGATTTTAACTTTTATTTTCAAATTTTTATTTTGAACATTCTAAATATACAATATAAAAATATTAAATTGAAATTATCATGTTTAGAATGTCAATATTAATAAAAAATGAGTGGCCATTCAATTTCAGAATAATTGATACAAATATATTATTATATATATTTTTTCTATATTTTGTTTCCATTTGAATTATTGATACTACTCATCAAAATTACTTTTGTTATAGGTGAATAAATAATTAAAGCTTTGAACACTCGAAATTCATAATTAGTTATTATCAAAAAAAATAAAAATGCAACTATAAAAACATTAATATGTCAAATGAAATAAATAGATTACAATAAAATTATTCAAAATCAAAATTAAAATATTAAATTAATGAAATTTTAATTGAATAAAATATGTCGCCAATTAATACTTAAAAAATTAAATAATAGTAAAATAAAATTTTGTAAAATACATCAAGATTCATAAATTAACAAAGTTAAGACATCATAAGCAAATGTGTATTGCGTGCCTTGTCAAGGTTTGAATCCGAATGTTACGTGATATTTCTTTACTCAAATTTCAAAATAGAAATATGATAGAGCTTGTTATGCTATTTACGCAAATAATAGAAAACAAATTTACTCAATCGCTTACTAATTTTCAAAATAAAATTTATTATATTTGTAGAGAAAATTTAGGAAATATTTTTCGTTCAATATAGCACCAACGAATTGAATTGAATTTAAAATGAAATCATTTAGTATCAATAATTCAAACATGGACTTTTTCTGTTTTCCTATTTTTTTTCAATTTATAATTCTGTTCTATGGGGATAGTTACATTGCTATTATTGACATTAATTTAAATTTATTCCCTTCATTTCTGTAACATTTTGTGGTATGGGCAGTTGATTAAGTTTAATTATTATTGAAATTTGCGTTTTCAAGTTCAATTATTTTCACACCAAACTTCAAAGTTCTTTTTAATGCAATATTCAAGATTAAAATTTCATTCTTATGTAATATATTTAAAATTATTTCTAAATTCAACATTTAAATTAAATTCAACATTTGGAAATTATTCTCATGCAAGATTTAATCGATAAAATCAACGAGCGTGTTTTGGTCCTAAAATGAAAATAACGAAATAAATTTATTTGAAAGATTTTATTGACTCGTTCCCGCGGATTCATGAGTCTTATAAGTCATCAAAATTACGTCAAATATATTTAAGATCTCGCGGTTTTCACTAACCTTACGAGTCTCCATTCGGGTTTTTCCTACCCTTATTAATTATTTATTTGTCAGATACCTATTGTTTCTTTTGAACAATTTAATATTAGGCTATCTGAAATGAAGGATTGGCACTATCGCCTGAAAAGTGGCACAATGGCTACACTAAATCCTTTAGGCATTTCGCCTTTATACTGGCATTTAAAGCCACATTAAAAATCGCGACGTAATGAAAAGATCAACAGATGTAAATTTACTCTTGATAGGATACTCAAAGTCATTAACTAGAGTCACTAACTTTTCAATATTACTTTCTGAGTCTTTTATATTATTACTTGACTTTGTTACTAATCTTTACAATTATTTTACTTTGAAATATTTCTGTTATGAAATTCGGACCTGGCAATGCTCGTAATTGTTTTTGTTAAAAAAATGCTTAGTTAACAATATTTACTTGAACTTAACCTTGATGGTTACATACGTGAAGTCAACAAAATTATAGTGGTGTGTGAACAATAATCGAACTGCCCGTTGTTACAAAAATGTTACCCAAGTACAACCAAAAATCCTAATACTTAAAAGATATTCAATTTGACAAAATATTATTATTTATATTTTAATTGACAAACAAAATCTTAAAAAAAAAAATTGAGAACTATGATGTTCTGGTCTGGATGTGTAGTTTTGCCAAAAGAAGGATTGGTTTTTCTTACTTGGGGAGTGAGCCTTAATCGAGAAGTCTGCATCGATTTGGGGAGAGTATGTCCTTGTCCCTCTGCGTAGAGTCGCCTTTCTCACGGTGTTATTTGGTATGCCGCCACCTTTAATGCCTCTGATACTTCGTGCCAGTCCTGATCCTGCTGGTTTTCAGCTGTTGCTGCAGCGCCGGATGCAAAATTTCTGCTACTCAGCTTCTTGCTCGACACTCACAGCACATTCAACACTGCACTTCACCACGAGGTAAAACCACCGCTTGACACCATAAAATGTTATGAGTTGTTGTTGTAGGGTTGATTGGATTGGGTTGGGTTCCAAATGTAGATTGATCCACTCTCCAAGGGGTGCTAGATCAGTCCAACCTTGTTCTGGTGTTGTGGGCAGAGCTTAGAGTTTATAATAGAAAATAACAACACTGGTATGAGTCTCCTCAGAACCGTGAGCACTTTATATTGGTATAGGCTGAAAGATGTCTTTACGCAAAGTAGAATACAAACACTGAATCTAATTTCGACTATAACTTTATTTAATCTTTAATAACTTCACTTCACAAACTAGCATAGATTCGTGCTAAGACATACTCCCAGAAATTATGGCTAGACTTTTGCCTAAGCCATCACTGCTAAACTCTTGTCTAAGACATCACTGGTTAATACAAATAATTCTGACTCTATATATTATACATTGTACGTGTCAATTCTAGGAATGGCGTCTTCCGCGTTCATGTAAAGATCTTGGACTTCGATCAACATTGAACAATGAATTCATATTTTGATCAAAAGCACGTATGATCGTGTTATTACAGAACAATATATATATATATATATATATATATATATATATATATATATATATATTAATAAAAAACATAAAGAGGAAAATTGTGAATCTTTTCGTGTAATTTTCGTGTGTTTTTGTGTTTTTTTTCAATTTATTTCTATGGTGGGTTTTTTACACTTGTTTAGGTGTATTTTTGTATTTTCACCTTTATATACTTTCACAATATATATTTGTTATAAAACAAATTCATTAAGTTAATTAAATTTATGCTTTTTTACATGTTTTTATTTATATTTTTCTGTATTTTTTATATTGTTTATTGTAAATTGTAACCCTGAAATATTTTAATGTAGCACTGAAGATGGGTCAAATAAAGACCCGAAACGTATGTTTTCATAATAAAAACATTTTCATTCAATAAAACTGTGTTTAATTACTGGATGGATGCCCAAGAACAACTTTATCATATTATTTCACCATCTGAACAAAAACCTCTCGCTTTATATATCTTATATATAAAATTCTTCTGTAACAATGTAAGTTTCATATTTCCTCCTAAACTATAATTCGGATTTTCATGAATCTTCCTGAAGTTTGTTCGGGAAATTTTTTAGAATGTTTTGATTCATAGAAATATAGTTAAATTGTAGAAATAAATAGAAAAAATTACAAAAAACCGCTTATCATTGTTTGCCCTTGAAAATATTTGAAGCTTAGTTTGACATTAAAAACAATTGAGGACTGTCATTTGCCAAACATTTCTATTCACTTATAGGCTAAGGCAATATTAGAATATAATAAATTCATAATTATGAATAAGGAAAATGTAATGTCTACATTGTTAATGCCGAAAAGCAGCTGAGATGTGCCAAAAATTAAATTAATATAAGATGCAAATAATATAACATGCATTTGACAAGTGATGCAGTCTGCGCATGCGTCTGACGTGCGCGTGGTTTGCTTTTGCTTGCAATAATTTTGTTTGCGCACTTTGCGAACAGATTCGCCGTACGAATTCGCGCAAAGGAGCGAGCCATAAGTGATTGCGCTCAAACATATTCAATTTGCAGTCGTTTTGCCTTACTATACTAAGTCACAATACAAAAAAAAATATTTAGAAGTTTCATTGTGTCAAAAATTCATATGTTTGTCATTGGGTACGGAATATTTACTCAATGGAGCGCTTTGGGTCTGAAATTTTTACTATTTTCCAATTCGTTTGGAATTTTGGAACTAGGTTCATCTTACTCTTCAGAAGTGAAAACAATTTAGACTCCTTTACCACTTCTCGGGTGGATGACATTTCTTTTCAGTGGTGTAATTTTACTTTTTTCAAAATAACGTTGGGTATCGATAAAAGAACTAATTATACGAGAAAAATATTTAATAATGTTTTTCAAAAAAGGAAATACTTTTCAAGTTACTGGCTACTGAATATTTGTTTCTTTTTTGCGTTTTTCATCATTTGTTGCTAACACCTTCAAAAATATACATTTTAACGAAAATCATGTAATGAACAGAATTATATCAATTAAAATCTTAATAAATCGTTATTTTACAGTGTTTTATGAACATTATTAGGCTAGATATGAAAATGGGTTTTTATAGTGCTCAAAATAAGCTTTAAAATGAATACTTCTGCGTGTAAAATGAGTGAGCTATCATGCAGATAAAGGACGAATGCAATGTTTTTTTTTTTAATTTAAATCAAATACTTTGAGTGCCATATCCACCAAAATTAAAAATAATCGTATTCAATCTAGAATTAACTTGGTTTAAGAGATCTTGATGGATTCTAGAAAATACCACAACTTTAGTACAAATGATTCTTAAAAAACTCATGATTTCATGAAAAAAAAACATTTTAAAAAAAACAACCAATTTCTCATCATAATACCTCTGAAAGAATACGTATAAAAGTATATATATAAGAAAATTCGAGGTATTTTTCTGACTAATTATTATTGTTTATTATTTTTTCGTTACACAAATATTGATAGATGTATGATTAATTAAGGAGCTGTCCAACCAGAGGTCTTTCGAGCCCTTTAACCCTTCGCCGTTTCACAATAAGAGAAGTTACGGTAAAATTAATGATAGAGAAAGTTGTAGCTCATTTAATCACCTTTAAAATAGTGTATTACAAGTTCTGATAAAATCAGAATTAAAAGAGTAATAATCCAATTAATGCTGTGGATGGTGACGGAGTGCAAATTGTTAAAAACATTGAAATTAAGATAAAGATTAGCCTATTTCCAAAATATCAAGTAAATTGGAGCACAGTAAAAAAAATTTACAGAGCAATAATTTTGTTGATCGTAAGTTGAATAGAGCACATGTGAACAGGATTTGACAAATTAATTCACTTCAAATATAAACTTAAGCAATAATGTATATTGATTTATTAGAGAAAAAAATGCAATTTAGATATTAAAATTACTTAAAGCCAGTTAAAATATGGTACAAAATTATAAAAATTATAGGCAACATTATTGAAGCAGTTATTTTAGGTGAGAAAAATAAAAGGTGATATTGCACCTTTGCCGCGAATGCTATATATTAATTCTTTCTGAATTTGTTGTACTTTTTAAAAGATTTCAATTTTCAACACGAGTATCTTATGCTATGACCATAAATCAAAAAGGCAGACAATCATTTTTAGTGTGATAAATTTGGAAAATCAATGTTTTAGTCGTGAATAAACAAAAAATCATTCATTTATACATCCACATCTACAGGTACGGCTAAAAATACTATATAACCCTTAAATGCAATAAAATAAATTGAGCTATTGGAAATAAATTTGTTCTATAAATCGCAGTGTATAATTTTTAATATACAATTTTATTGAACATTTTTTAATATTTGTTAAATAAATAATTAAAGTGTTAACTGTGGGAATTGAGAACAATCATTTTATTTGAAACAGTTCTACATTCAACATCACTTATATATTGGTGTAAATAGTAATTCAAAAAACAGTAATTATTATTTTTAACTAAGCAGTAAATATTAGTATAAAATATTGAAAAATTGTAGACGTAGGTACAGAACAACGTCTGTCGGGTCAGCTAGTATATATATATATATATATATATATATATATATAATATATATATATCTATATATATATATATATATATATATATATCTATATCTATTTATATATATATATATATATATATATATATATATATATATATATGAGTGAGTTCTTGAGGGCGATACATCAAACAAAGAAAAGCCAAAGATTTATAAAATAATCTTTATTTCCAAACGTTTCGACATTCAATTTAATGTCATCATCAGTGGATCTAAAAACAGTATGAAAATTAGCATATCTAGGTAATTATAATATATGTGGATTGGTAAAGTAACTATACAATAAGAGAAAAATTAACAAATAGCAACACTTAACAACAAATCAAATATAAAAGATAGGAAAGGTAGTAGAGACTAGAATTAAATAAATAATTAAAAAGTATAGGCAAAAATATTTAAGTACACTCATATAAACTTACGCATATATACATATATGTACGTACACATATACACACATATACATATATATATATATATATATATATATACATATATATATATATATATATATACATGCATATATCCATATACACACACATACAAACATATAATACACATATACATATACAGATACAACAATATATACCTATATATGTACACATATACATGTAAGACTATACACATATAAATATACGTATATACATATATGCAACGTGCATGCATATTCACAACGACGTACATGTACATGTATGAACCATACATATACTCATACCTATCTATGTAACTATAGCTATACACGTATACACATACATATACGCATAAACATGTATATACACATATATACACACATATATATATACATATATATACATACATATATATATATATACACAATACATATATATATATATACATATGTACATAAATGCTCACAAATATATATATATATACATACATATATATATATATATATATACATAAACATATACATATATATATACATATATATATATATATATATATATATATATATATATACATACATACATGCATATATACGCATATATAATTACATGTATACACATATAAATATGCACATACATACAAACATACATGTAAATAAGCAATATACATATATATACATACATACATACAAATACATATATATATATATATATATATATATATATATAACCATACAATATATGTAAACTCGTATATATGTAAAGCAAACAAATTATTTATGAAGATGGATAATACATATAAAATACAAGTGGACTTACATTACGTTGGTTAGTTACATATAGAGAAGTGTACACAGCACTAGAGATTTGGCACTAACATTTATACAACTAACTTGTCAGCACTATGCATTTTTTTATATAATTTTTTTGTATGATGTAAACAGAAAAATGATAGTTTTATTGAACAAAAATGTAAGTAGAATTATGTAATTTCTGCCACGACTTCTGTACTTTGCTAGTACCGAGGCATGTATAAAAGTCACCACATGTTTTGAGAGATTTTTAAGGGTCATTCCAGGATTGTTATGGGCGGGTAGGTAGAAAATAGTCGGAAGTTGAAACTAGTAATGTTAGGCTAGGTTTGTATGGTTAGAATTAGGAGAAAAAAAATTGGAAATATTATTTAGTATTACTAAGTAGTTATACTAATAACTCAAAAATCTAAAATAAAAATTTTTTAAGGTTTATTCAAAATTTGCTATGTATGGGTAGGTAAAGCTCGGGTATCAAGGCCGAAGTTAAACTAGGAAGTGTTGGCAAGGTTAGTAAGGTCAATTAGTTTTGTTCAGAGGAGATAAATTTGGAAACATTATTTAGTATTACTTGGTAGTTATCGCAGAGTAAGGAGGAATCCGATCTTTTGTTCACCACGTGGTCACATATTGATATGAAACAAGATTCTGCAAAACGTCTCTGAATGGTGTTCCGTTCATGGTAGAGAATACTGGCATTATAAAAGTTAAAGGAGTGTTTGAAATTTTTTATGTGTTCTGTTATCATAGTTTGGTTTTGGTTGGGGTTTTTCGAATTATTGTCGTGTTTTTTGAGTCTTTTTATTAAATTTTGTCCGGTTTCACCTATGTAAGTAGAAGGGCAATCATTGCAATTTATTTTGTAAACAATGTTGGAAGTACGTTCTATACTAGTGGGAGATTTCAGGTTTGTGTAGAGGGATTTAAGAGTTAGATCTATGTTGCAGGTTAGTCTGATGTCTACCTTATGAAAAAGTTTTTTCCACACTGGAAAAAGTTCTTTTACGTAAGGTAAACAAACGTTGCCTATATAGTTATTGTCTTTAGAATTTTTTTCTGGGGAAAAAGAAGAATGCATACTGTTGAGGGTTTTAAGTCTGTTGGAGGTGACGGAGTTGATGAGGTGCGGTGGATATGAGTTGTTAATTAAAGTTGTGCGGATGAGGGATAAGTTAGAGGGCCAAAATTGTTTGTCTGAGAGTAGGATGGCATGGTCGACTAAATTAATAATAGTGCCTATCTTCATGCTAGAAGGGTGGTAAGAATGATAATTTAAATACCTACCCGACCAAGTAGGTTTTTGGAACCAATTGGTGATAATTCGATTGTCTGCGGTTTTTACAATTTTTACGTCTAAAAAGCTGATAGAATTTTCTTGTTCTTTTTCAAACGTAAAGGAGAGATGCTCATTAAATGAGTTAAAACTATGAAGTAAGAGTTCGAAATTTTTAACAGGAACACAAGTAAGGATGTCATCAACATATCTGTAATAAAAATGAAGGTCTAGATTGTAGGAATTAAAAACTTTCAACTCTAAGTGTTGTAAAGCAATTTCTGCGAGTGAAGGGGAAATAGGAGAACCCATAGGTGTGCCAAATATTTGAAGGTAAAAATGGTCGTTGAATTCGAAATAAGTATTTGAAACTATGAATTTTATGGACTCGAGAAACCAATGCAGTGATAATGTTGTATGACAAGAGATTTCGTCCCATCTAGCAGTGATGGCATCTAAAATTAATTGTAGGGGGACGTTTGTGAATAGGGATACTACGTCAAGACTAACCAATAAGGAGTTATCAGGAATAACGGAATCGCGGAGATTGTTGACAAGTTCAAAGGAGTTTTTTGTAAAGAAACGAGACTTGACTGTGACTGAAGAGAGTATGTTGCTAAGGTATTTGGAGAATTTTGAAAGAGGTGAGTTCAGGTCAGCCACGATAGGTCTGAGAGGAACGTTGTGTTTATGTATTTTAGGAAGTCCGTAGAGTTTGGGGTTGTAAGGGTGAAGGTTTTTAATTGTCAGTGAGATTTGTGGAGTAATTTGTTTGTTAGAGACTAAGTTGTTTACAAATTTGTGAAAAGTACGGTTAATTCGGTCAGTGGGATCGGAGTTAATAGGAGAATATGTTTTTGTGTCTGAAATTAATTCGGAGACTTTTTCTAGGTACGTGGTTTTTTCCAAAATGACTGTGATATTCCCCTTGTCGGCCCTCGTAATTAAAATGTTAGGGTTTTCTTTAATAAAAAGTTTGCAAGCTTTAATGTCTCTAAGGATGTCAATATTGTCGATTTTTTTTGTGTTAAAAGATTTAATAAACGAGAGAAAATTTTTACAAAAAGCTGAACGGGTATTAGTTTTAATTTCGGGATTTTTTATATTCTGTAAGCTTGACTCTAATCTGCTGAGTACTTTGATAAAATTAAAGTTGTGACAGTTGTTAGGAATAGCAAAATTTGGGCCTAGTGCAAAAATATAGAGTAGTCTATCAGGTATATGGATATTAGATAGATTTTTTAGCCATTTATTGGTAAGAGATTCGTTCAGGATGATTTTTGACGAATTCATTTTTGATTCGTGTAATTTATTGAATTTTTTAATATATGAGGTTTTGGATTTGTTGTAGTTCTTTTTAATACGAATGGATTCAAATTCAGAGAAGCTCTCCAGGATCTCGGTTTCAACAGAATACGATAACCAAGAATAGATTTTATCAATAGCACGTCTCAGGTTATTGGTGTGACAAATGCAATTTTTGATTTCTAGTGAGAGAATATGTAAACTAAGTTTAGAAAACTTGTTGTTAAGAGAATTGTTCAGATGAGAAAATTTTGTAAAATTTAGGCGATAAAAATTAGGTATGATACCTTCTTTCCTGCATCTGATAAGAAAGATCTGTTTATTGATATTGGTAGAAAGTTTGAAGTTTAGTTTAGCTAATACCTTAAATTCTGAAAGGATGTAAGAACCATAATGTTTATTGATGAAATTATAAAAGGAAGGATTAGGGAGGATGTCATTGGTGATACAATTCTCTTGTATAAAATTTTTTTTATTACAAGTAGCCTGTGTGGGTTTCATATATATATGTATATATATTTGTATATGTTTATGTATATATATATATATATGTATATATATATATATATATATATATATATATTGTGAGCATTTATGTACATATGTATATATATATATATGTATTGTGTATATATATATATATGTATGTATATATATGTATATATATATATGTGTGTATATATGTGTATATACATGTTTATGCGTATATGTATGTGTATACGTGTATAGCTATAGTTACATAGATAGGTATGAGTATATGTATGGTTCATACATGTACATGTACGTCGTTGTGAATATGCATGCACGTTGCATATATGTATATACGTATATTTATATGTGTATAGTCTTACATGTATATGTGTACATATATAGGTATATATTGTTGTATCTGTATATGTATATGTGTATTATATGTTTGTATGTGTGTGTATATGGATATATGCATGTATATATATATATATATATATATATATATATGTATATATATATATATGTATATGTTTTGTAGAGTTTCGAACAAGAATCCAAAAATAATACAAAATAAAAAACAAGAAAAGTTTTTAAAAAAACAATTTCTTTATTTAATTATTTGTTTATTGTCGACGTTTCGGAACTAGGTACGTTCCATCTTCAGGACATCTGTCAAGAAACATGATCTTGATGAGATTTTTGCAAACAATATGTTTAGGAAAAGAAAATAGATTTTTCTTAAATAATGAATTAAATTGTAAAAAATATAATAATGTACAGAAATATGATAATATGTTCAAAATAAAAATGATAAAAATAAATGAGTGGATTATCAAAACAGGATATTAAACATAATAGAAAATTTTTTTGAAAGTTATGGAAATTTTTTAAGAAAAGGTTAATGACAAAGTTGAATTAATTACCTGTATGTTTGAATATTTGTTAGCACTTTTTCACTAAACAAGCTTTTTTAACAAAAATGATTTTGTGAGTTAATTTTCCGCCGAATAATTAGATTTTGTAAATCAAAATTACTAAAAAATTTGTCTTTTTTTTTAAAATTATTATTTGAAAACACAAATAATATTGTTCTCTGGATGTTGTTCGATTGGTTTTCGAAAATTAACTAAATGGAACTGGTGTGCCCTTTGTAACACGTGTAAACACTTGAACGAGAGATGTGAGATTGTATGTGTGTGTTTTTATATGTCAGGGTGTGAATACTTAAATTGTTGATCTTAAAAGGAAGTCGATATTAATTGTTTGTCAAAAAGTGTAAAAAATTTAAATATGAATCATGTAATAGGTTGTGATCTGATCTAATGTTGACACTGTTAGAAACATTTATGAGGATGAGACAACTCTCCGCGAATAACCTTCTAAAGATGCAACTTTCGTGATATAAAATCTTTGGAGTGAAATTAAATGAATGGGCGTTTTCTATAGAGTGTTGTACTAGGGTACTTTTGAATTTTTTTTGTTTATGGTGGACCACACTTAGTTCATGTTGTCTCATTCTCTTGTGTACATATTGGGAGGTTTGTCCAATATATTGAAAAGCACAGTCATTACAAGAAACAGAATATACTACATTAGTATTGAGATTGGATGGGGTGGGGGATTTAATGTTCGTAAAGAATTGGTTGAAGGAGTGTAAGGATGAGCCTGATACTAAAATGTTTTCTTCTAACAAAATTTTGGCAAAATAATAATATAAATCTTCAACGTACGGTATGCTGCAGTAAGTAAGATTGGTGTTTTTGATGTTAGTACTGGTATTGGGAGAATTAATTTGTGTTTTTAAGAAAGTTCGTCTTTTTTGAATAACTGAATGAATGAGATTTTTTGGGTAACCATTTTCAATTAGAGTTATTTTTACTAGGGATAAATTTTGTGGATGGAAAGTTTGGTGAGACAACAAAATAGCATGGTCTGTAAGGGAAATAATAGTGTTTATCTTATAGTTTCTGGGACAGTATGAGGAATAGTGTAAGTATCTACCCGACCATGTCGTTTTTCTATACTAATTTGTTCGAATAAAGTTATTAGTGTTGTAAACGGATACATCCAAGAAATTAAGTCTGTTGTTATTTTGTAGTTCATGTGTGAAAATTATATTATTGTTAAAATTATTGAAGAGATCTAGTACTGTGTTTATATGATTTTTGTTAATGATAAAAAAGTGTCATCTACATATCTAATATAAAAGTTAATTTGAAATTTTAAAGTTGAGAAAACGGAAATTTCTAGTGTTTGTAAAACTAAGTCGATGATTCCGGGAGATAAGGGACATCCCATAGCTGCGCCTTTAATTTGAGAATAAAAGTTGTCTTGGCAATGGAAATAGGAGTAATTTAAAATAGTGTTGATAATATGAGTGAAGACTGTTTTCGGAAAGTCAGTAAAGTTACAAATTGTGTGCCAACGTTTATCGATTGAGTTTAGGATTAATTCATGTGGGACACATGTAAAAGGTTGACCACATCTAAGCTTAGAAATAAGTGATTTTCAGGGATGTTACGGTTATTAATTAAATTCACAAATTGGTACGAATTCTTAACATAATAGGGAGAATTGATTGTAACATTTTTTAGGACATCAGAAATGAGTTTCGAAATATTGTAAAAAGGAGAGCCAATGTAGGAGACAATCGGTCTGAAAGAGCATTCAGGTTTGTGTATTTTTGGAAGACAGTACATCTTAGGGGAGATAGGGTGTTGTATTTTTAGGTTAAAAGCAAAATCTCAGAAATTAGTTTTTTTTTTTCAGATCATTGATTAATTTAAAAGCTATTCTAGAAAAACGTTGTGTGGGATCTTCTGTTAAATATTATATGTTGTATCATCTTTAAGTAGGTTAAGGACGGAATTGTTGTAAAATTCTTTGTCAAGAATGACTGTGATATTACCCTTATCGGCTGGGCAAACTATAATATTATTAGATTTAATGAAAGCTTTAGTTTCTAAAATGTCTTTGTGGAGTTTCTTTAAATGAAAGTTTTGAAATTTATTATTTACTTTCTTTATATGTTTTACCAGTCTGTCACTAGTTTTGATCTAATGTTATTCTGTTTGTTTGTTTCTAATGTTTCTGTTTGTTTGTTTCAACTGTTTCTAATGTTGTATTTTTAATGATTACTTAGAATTTTTATGAAATCTGTTTTACTGTATTTCTGAGGAGAGTATGCAAATTTTGGACCTAATGCTAGAATATATTTAACATTTTCTGGAATGTAAATATCAGTTTTATTAACTAACCACTTATCTGTACAAGATTTAGAGATTTTGAAGGGATAGTTGTCATCTCTTTTTGAATTAAAGTTTCAGTTTTTTTAATATGTTTTTCTTTAGTAGTATTAAAATGTTTGTTAAATTTATAGTTTTCAAAAGCTAAAAATTGATTTAAGAGGTCTTTGTTCAAAGTATTGGAAAGTGTATTGATTATGTTATCCAGTTGTGATTTCAAGTAATTTATGTAGATAAAAGTATTTTTTATTTCTAGATTCAAAACAGACATTTTCAGGTAATTAATTTGTCGTTCAATTTTATAGATGTTGAAAGTGTTGTATAAGAATTGTTTGTTTATAATATTAGAAATAAAATTCGGTATAATCCATTCATTTTTACATCGAATTAGAAATATTTTTTTGTTAATAACATTAGCATATTTAGAGTTAAGTTTTGAATATTTTTTCATTAAACATATTTGTTTGTAATCTACAGTTCTTGATAAGTTTTGAAAGAAATTTCGTTCCATAATGTTCTTGGAATATATTGAATGGTAGAGTCTTGGATTTGTGTATATTTTGTAGAGTTTCGAACAAGAATCCAAAAATAATACAAAATAAAAAACAAGAAAAGTTTTTAAAAAAACAATTTCTTTATTTATTATTTGTTTATTGTCGACGTTTCGGAACTAGGTACGTTCCATCTTCAGGACATCTGTCAAGAAACATGATCTTGATGAGATTTTTGCAAACAATATGTTTAGGAAAAGAAAATAGATTTTTCTTAAATAATGAATTAAATTGTAAAAAATATAATAATGTACAGAAATATGATAATATGTTCAAAATAAAAATGATAAAAATAAATGAGTGGATTATCAAAACAGGATATTAAACATAATAGAAAATTTTTTTTGAAAGTTATGGAAATTTTTTAAGAAAAGGTTAATGACAAAGTTGAATTAATTACCTGTATGTTTGAATATTTGTTAGCACTTTTTCACTAAACAAGCTTTTTTAACAAAAATGATTTTGTGAGTTAATTTTCCGCCGAATAATTAGATTTTGTAAATCAAAATTACTAAAAAATTTGTCTTTTTTTTTTAAATTATTATTTGAAAACACAAATAATATTGTTCTCTGGATGTTGTTCGATTGGTTTTCGAAAATTAACTAAATGGAACTGGTGTGCCCTTTGTAACACGTGTAAACACTTGAACGAGAGATGTGAGATTGTATGTGTGTGTTTTTATATGTCAGGGTGTGAATACTTAAATTGTTGATCTTAAAAGGAAGTCGATATTAATTGTTTGTCAAAAAGTGTAAAAAATTTAAATATGAATCATGTAATAGGTTGTGATCTGATCTAATGTTGACACTGTTAGAAACATTTATGAGGATGAGACAACTCTCCGCGAATAACCTTCTAAAGATGCAACTTTCGTGATATAAAATCTTTGGAGTGAAATTAAATGAATGGGCGTTTTCTATAGAGTGTTGTACTAGGGTACTTTTAAAATTTTTTTGTTTATGGTGGACCACACTTAGTTCATGTTGTCTCATTCTCTTGTGTACATATTGGGAGGTTTGTCCAATATATTGAAAAGCACAGTCATTACAAGAAACAGAATATACTACATTAGTATTGAGATTGGATGGGGTGGGGGATTTAATGTTCGTAAAGAATTGGTTGAAGGAGTGTAAGGATGAGCCTGATACTAAAATGTTTTCTTCTAACAAATTTTGGCAAAATAATAATATAATCTTCAACGTATGGTATGCTGCAGTAAGTAAGATTGGTGTTTTTGATGTTAGTACTGGTATTGGGAGAATTAATTTGTGTTTTTAAGAAAGTTCGTCTTTTTTGAATAACTGAATGAATGAGATTTTTTGGGTAACCATTTTCAATTAGAGTTATTTTTACTAGGGATAATTTTGTGGATGGAAAGTTTGGTGAGACACAAATAGCATGGTCTGTAAGGGAATAATAGTGTTTATCTTATAGTTTCTGGGACAGTATGAGGAATAGTGTAAGTATCTACCCGACCATGTCGTTTTTCTATACCAATTTGTTCGAATAAAGTTATTAGTGTTGTAAACGGATACATCCAAGAAATTAAGTCTGTTGTTATTTTGTAGTTCATGTGTGAAAATTATATTATTGTTAAAATTATTGAAGAGATCTAGTACTGTGTTTATATGATTTTTGTTAATGATAAAAAAAGTGTCATCTACATATCTAATATAAAAGTTAATTTGAAATTTTAAAGTTGAGAAAACGGAAATTTCTAGTGTTTGTAAAACTAAGTCGATGATTCCGGGAGATAAGGGACATCCCATAGCTGCGCCTTTAATTTGAGAATAAAAGTTGTCTATTAATCTAAAATATTTTTTACAATTTAATTCATTATTTAAGAAAAATCTATTTTCTTTTCCTAAACATATTGTTTGCAAAAATCTCATCAAGATCATGTTTCTTGACAGATGTCCTGAAGATGGAACGTACCTAGTTCCGAAACGTCGACAATAAACAAATAATTAAATAAAGAAATTGTTTTTTTAAAAACTTTTCTTGTTTTTTATTTTGTATTATTTTTGGATTCTTGTTCGAAACTCTACAAAATATACACAAATCCAAGACTCTACCATTCAATATGTATATGTGTGTATATGTGTACGTACATATATGTATATATGCGTAAGTTTATATGAGTGTACTTAAATATTTTTGCCTATACTTTTTAATTATTTATTTAATTCTAGTCTCTACTACCTTTCCTATCTTTTATATTTGATTTGTTGTTAAGTGTTGCTATTTGTTAATTTTTCTCTTATTGTATAGTTACTTTACCAATCCACATATATTATAATTACCTAGATATGCTAATTTTCATACTGTTTTTAGATCCACTGATGATGACATTAAATTGAATGTCGAAACGTTTGGAAATAAAGATTATTTTATAAATCTTTGGCTTTTCTTTGTTTGATGTATCGCCCTCAAGAACTCACTCATATATTTCAACATCAAAATTAACTACTAAATCATATATATATATATATATATATATATATATATATATATATATATATATATAAGCGAGAGGTTTTTTCTTCGGATGGTGAAATAATATAATAAAATTGTTTCTTGGGCATCCATCCAGTAATTAAAAAACAGTTTTAATGAAAAATGTTTTTATTTAGAGAACATACGTTTCGGGTCTTGATTTGACCCATCTTCAGTGCATACAAATAATCTTTGAAAAATAACACAAAAACACACAAAATTGCACGAAAAAAATAATTATGAAATAAAAAATTTATAACACGTCGAGTTATGAAAATTTAAAAAAATTGTAAAATTAAAATAAATATTATATTTTATTATAAAAACGAACATGTTGTCAGTTTGGAAATTGTATTACGTATCATTACTGGATGGATGCCCAAGAAACAATTTTATTATATATATATATATATATATATATATATATTTATATATATATATATATATATATATATACTAGATGACCCGACAGACGTTGTCCTGTACCCACAACTTCGTTTTTTTAATATCCTATACTAATATTTATACCGTTCAGTTAAAAATAATCATTATTGTTTTTCGAATTAGACCAATATATGAGTGATGTTGAATGTAGAACTGTTTCAAATAAAATGATTATTCTCAATTCCTACAGTTAACACTTTAATTATCCCTTTAACAATTGTTAAAATATGTTCAATAAAATTTTATATTGAAAATTATACACTGCGATTTATAGAACAAATTTATTTTATTGCATTTAATGGTTATACAATATTTTTAGTCATACCTGTAGATGTGGATGTATAAATGAATGATTGTTTATTCTCGACTAAAGCTTTGATTTTCCAAATTTATCACACAAAAATCATCGTCTGCCTTTGTGATGTATTTATTGTCATAGCATAGATACACGTATTTTAAATCTTTTAAAAAGTATAACAAATTCAGAAAGAATTAATATACAGCATGCGCGGTAAAGGTACAATATCACCTTGGATTTTTCTACCCAAAATAATTGCTTCAATAATGTTGCCTATAATTTTTATAATTTCGTACCATACTTTAACTGGCATTTAGTATTTTAATATAATATATAAATTACATTTTTCTAACTAATAATTTAATATACTTAATTAGAATTAGAATTAATTTGTCAAATCCTGTTCACGTGTGTTCTATTCAACCTACTATCAACAAAATTATTGCAGTAAATAGAGAGGAAAAAAACGTATGCCCGGTGAATTTATTCACTGTGCTCTAATTTGCTGAAAATTTTGGAAATATGTTAATCTTAATCTTAAGTTCAGAAGTGAAAACAATTTGCACTCCGTCAATACCCCCCGCATTAATTGTATTATAACTCTTAATTCTGATTTTATCATAACTTGTAATATACTATTTTAAAGGTGATTAAATTAGCTACAACTTTCTCTATCATAAATTTTACCGTAACTTCTCTTATTTTGAAACGGCGAAAGGTTAAAGGGCTCGAAAGACCTCTGATTGGACAGCCTTAAACAATCATACCTCTATCAATATTTGTGTAACAGAAAAATAATAAAAAACAATAATTAGTAAGAAAAATACCTTGATTTTTCATATATATACTTTTATACGTATTTTTTTAAAAATGTTATAATGAGAAATTGGTTGTTTTTTTTAAATGATTTTTTTTATGAAATCATCGAGTTTTTTAAAATCGTTTATACTAAAGTTATGGTATTTTCTAGAATCCATCAAGATCTCTTAAACCAAGTTAATTCCAGATGGAAAACGATTATTTTTAATTTTGGTGGAAATGGCACTTATAAACTATTTGATTTAAATGAAAAAAAACATTGTATGCGTCTTTTATTTTCATCATAGCCCACTCATTTTACATGCAGAAGTACTTATTTTAAAGCTTATTTTGAGCACAATAAAAACCCATTTTCATATCTAGCTTAGTATTGTTCCTAGAACACTATAAAATAGCGATTTATTAAGGTTTTAATTGATATTATTTTGTTCATTACATGATTTTCGTTAAAACGTATATTTTTGAAGATATTAGCAAAAAACGACGAAAAACGCAAAAAAGAAACAAATTGTCAGTAGCCAGTAACTTGAAAAGTATTTGCATTTTTGAAAAACTTTATTAAACATTTTTCTCTTATAATTAGTTCTTTTATCGATACCCAACGTTATTTTGAAAAAAGTAAAATTACACCACTGAAAAGAATTGTCATCCCTCGGGAAGTGACAAAGGAGTCTAAATGATTTTCACTTTTGATCTTGAGAGTAAGATGAACCTAATTCCAAAATTCCATACGAATTGGAAAACAGTAAAAAAATCAGACCCAAACCGCTCCATTGACTTGAGTAAATATTTCGTACCCATTGCCAAAAATATAAATTTTTGGCACAATGAAACTTCTAAATAATTTTTTGAATAAGTAGTTTTCTGTATTGTGACTTAGTAAAGCAAATAAATATGAACACGTCGTATTCTAATATTGTCTAGGTAGTAAAGTAAGCCAAAACTACCGCATCAGTTAAAAAATGATAATCTGTCAAATTGAATATGTTTGAGCGTAAATACTTATGGCTCGCCTCCATTGCACGAATTCTTACGGAGAATCTGTTGGCAAAGTGCGCAAACAAAATTACTGCAAGCAAAAGCAAACCACGCGCACGTTGAGAACACGATTCGCCGTGCTCGTTCGTGCAATGGGAAGACACCATTACAATCCACAACTTAAACAATCATACCTCTTATGGCACATCTCAGCTGCTTTTCGGCAATAATCATGTAGACATTACATTTTTTTTTCATTTTTTGTTTTCTTAAAAAAATCCGATTCGCTAATTTTATGTTTTCTCGACGTTTCAAGCCATTCTGAATCGAATGAGACCAAATTTGGAAAAAGTATGTGTGTGTATGTGTGTGCGTGTGTGGGCGTGTGCACGCACAGATTTTTTGCCGTAAATCGACGTTTTCTCAAAAACGGCTGGACCGATTTCAAAAATTTAAAAGCCATTCGATGTATCTTAATAAGGACTAGCGTTAATCAATTTAACGCGACGATCAGCTATCCGTTTCTTTGTAAATAGCAGAAAAGTGAAAAAATTTTCGTCCACGTTTTAGCCCGCAATTCTGAATCGATTTTGAAAATTTAAGAACCGTTCGAAAGATATTGTTTGGGAGAGATACTGATTAGTTTTAGGTAAAAATCTACCGAGCCGTTTTCTTGTAATTAACTGTTTTAAAAAAAATTTAAGCCGTTTTTTGTGGAACTTTGTTTAGCAATATATATCATAGTCTTTAAGAACTTACTGAGATATTACGGCCTTACGACAAGTAGTTTAATTTTTAAAATTCGTCAAAGTTTGAGAAAACGAGTAGTTTTTTTTTGAAGTTTGTTAAAATTAAAATTAGTCGATTTACTTGGTGTAACGATAGAGTACTTAGTCTTAATGAGCATACTAAACCATTAAAGTCCAACGGAAACTTGTTTAATTATAAAAATTATTGATTTGTGAAAATTTGGTTTTAGAAAATACTCATAGTTCACGTGTTCGTTGGTTTTCAAATATCACTCATAAATTAATTTTTTTTTTTTGATTAAGTCGATTATTTTAACATATCGGGAAGTTCATGTAACTTGCCTCAAGGCAAAATACCAATACCAACTAGTTTTTTTAAAGCACTTAGCACCTTAGAATTTAGTCTACGTAATATCAAGGATATCAATGAAAAAAAGTATAAAATCTATTTTTTGCTACCAATTGAATATGTTTTTCAAATTTGTTTTTTCAAACATTCAGCAACATAGGGATTTACTCAAAGACATTCACTTTTGCAAAACCCTCAAACAGCACCCAGAAATTGTGGTTACCAGGACAGATAAGAAGAACGTTACGATCGCTATGAACAAAGTTGACAATATTTCTAAATCCATGTCTCTCCTATCTGATGTAAATATTTACGAACCTATAAATTCAGATCCTACCGACCTTATAATTCGAAATACTTTAAAATTCAATGATTCACTCATAGAAAGCAAGCAAGTTCCCAAAACACTCTCTCTACAATTAAAAACCTATAATCCTATTGCCCCAAAACTTTGATGTCTCTCCAAAATCCATAAAGGCGGCCACAGACGATACTGTATAATTGCGCAACCTGTGACTTGCACACGTATTCTGCAGAGTTTGTGGGATTTTTTTGCGCAACTTGACAGTCTGGTACAAGCGAGTAGGCATGAGCACTTTTCGATTATTATAATTGTGCAATCATTCAAGTCGGCAAGTTCATTTGTTGGCCGCGTGTGGCAGCACATGTACCGTTTTTAGTTTATTTCGTAGCGAATACATAACTTAAATTTATGAAGTTATAAACACTATTTAAATTATCCATCTGAACTCTTTGAATTCTCTTCTTATGCTCTGATTATTAAAAATGATCACAAAAATATATTTTTAGGTTATGTTACTACCTGCCGTTAATAAACGTTTCGGTTCAGCTACTCTCTGCAATATTTACATGTCTTGACATTTCGCAGTTAACATGCGCAAACTCTTGAACATACACTTGAGTTATATATTTCTTGAATATATTTTCTTGAATGAAAATTGTTTAAACAAACGTACAGACACCAGCTTCATCTGCGTAAATTACGTATATGTTCTAAATAATGTTTCCCAATTTATATCGAATACCTAACACCACGGTTTGCACAGCACTATCACGCACACTTGCACAGCGCGCCAAACCGACGAATCTCTTACAAAAACATTATTATTGTTTGGCTTTGGCCTCGGATACACGAGTACTTACATATAATATTTTATTTATTAATTACTCTTTATTTTTTATTCTTTATAAAAAATAAATTACTGACATTTGGTGCTTGTTTCCAATTATTCATTTTTTACAAGCTTTATTAATATGTGAAAGTGATAATCTAAGAAATTCAAGTAATGTTTTATGCATTTTTTTATTTAAGGTTTAGATATAAATAGTCTGTCTCTTTAGTTGAATCTTTTTCTTGTTATTATTGCTTATGTATATTCTTAAGTTTTAACGTTTAACGTTACTTTCTGTTTTTTTTTTCAAAATTGTAGAACCATTGACGATGACGTAGAATTTTACGTCGAAACGTATGGAAAAATAAAGATGTTTTAAAAAATCTTATATTTTTTACTTGATGTTACGCCCTCCAAGAAATTAATCATATATATATATATATATATATATATATATATGTGGGGATCAATCAGGCTAGTCATGACGGAGAGAAAAACAATTGGACTTGTCATTTTGATATCGTAATATTTTTATAATAAATAAATGTTATATATTTTTATACAAGTGAAGTTTATACTTTTATATCCGTTACAACTCCCACAGTGGTGACCCACGACGCTTAAGATGAAGACAAAGAAGGAGTATTTTTCGAGGATTTAAGAAATATAGATTTTGATGCAGCACCATAATCATTGGTCTTCAGTGGCGACTTATAAGGTACGTCCAGTCCTCGGTTCATTGTAGTTAACGCACTTACTACCTGAACCGGACTTTCGTGGTTACCCATTTGGTATACCCAAACCGCAGTGTTTATTGCTGACACAAAAAAATAATTTGGAGCCTAGACTTTTCATTGGAATGCAATTCAACCTCTCCTTGTCCGTTAACTCAACAAATCGTCTGTTGATGCTACCTCCCATTAACGGTGACAGCGACGAGTCAGAACAAAAAGATGACATAAATTATTTATTGGATTCCACAATTCTTTCAATGTGTAAAGAAACCAATGATCCTGATTTGGAAAAAGAGCCAACTTCTTTCTCTGATAAGAACCCATCAGATACAAATGCAACGCCTGCAGAAATGGAAACTGTACCCATAAATAATGCATTCCAATCATTAAGTAATTCTGATATAACTAATACCAATTAGATCGAGGCTGAATCTTAGAAGTTCACCGACATCGAGGTTCAGGAAATTTTCCACATGTTTTTTATTCAGAACCTTATGCAGAATATGGAGTTGATGGAAGGTCGAATTACCTACCATACGGTGGATCTGCCGACGAAACATCAGAATTACTAATTGACTAGTACCACAATACTGCTATAATCGGCTTTCCCACCATATTTTTATAAGTGTGTGGAGATCAAGCAGGCTAGTCATAACGGAGAGAAAAACAATTGGACTTGTCATTTTGATATCGTAATATTTTTATAATTTATAAATTTTATATATTTTTATACAAGTGGAGTTTATACTTTTATATCCGTTACAACTCCGAAATATATATATATATATATATATATATATATATATATATATACTAGCAAACCCGACGAACTCCGTTTCGCCGGCAGATGGTTTCGTGAGAAAGATGAAGAAATTTTTTGTTTGTTTTATATTTGAAAAGGAAGAAAATCAGGAAAGAAAACCCGACTTATTTTTATATATATAGAAGATAATCTATTTTCAATTATTTAAAACAATTATTGATTATTTTTAATACTCGAATTTTTAATTACGGTGCGTGAAGTTCCAGCAATTTGCATTAGGGCACGATGCCATGCACCACTAATTTTCTTAGCTATAAACCTTGCGGAGCCCGAGACCTTTCCAACGAATGCAAAATTGTCGAAATCGGTTCGTGCGTTCTGGAGTTATTTCGTCAGGAAGGAAAACCCGACTTATTTTCATATATATAGGAGATAATCTATTTGCAATTATTTGAAACAATTATTGATTATTTTTAATACTCGAATTTTTAATTACGGTGCGTGAAGTTCCAGCAATTTGCATTAGGGCACGATGCCATGCACCACTAATTTTCTTAGCTATAAACCTTGCGGAGCCCGAGACCTTTTCAACGAATGCAAAATTGTCGAAATCGGTTTGTGCATTCTGGAGTTATTTCGTCAGGAAGGAAAACCCGACTTATACATATATATATATATATATATATATATATATATATGGAAGATAATCTATTTGCAATTATTTAAAACAATCATTGATTATTTTTATTACTCGAATTTTTAATTGCGGTGCGTGAAGTTCCAGCAATATGCATTAGGGCACGATGCCATGCACCACTAATTTTCTTAGCTATAAACCTTGCGGAGCCCGAGACCTTTCCAACGAATGCAAAATTGTCGAAATCGGTTCGTGCGTTCTGGAGTTATTTCGTCAGGAAGGAAAACCCGACTTATTTTCATATATATAGGAGATAATCTATTTGCAATTATTTGAAACAATTATTGATTATTTTTAATACTCGAATTTTTAATTACGGTGCGTGAAGTTCCAGCAATTTGCATTAGGGCACGATGCCATGCACCACTAATTTTCTTAGCTATAAACCTTGCGGAGCCCGAGACCTTTTCAACGAATGCAAAATTGTCGAAATCGGTTTGTGCATTCTGGAGTTATTTCGTCAGGAAGGAAAACCCGACTTATACATATATATATATATATATATATATATATATATATATATATGGAAGATAATCTATTTGCAATTATTTAAAACAATCATTGATTATTTTTATTACTCGAATTTTTAATTGCGGTGCGTGAAGTTCCAGCAATATGCATTAGGGCACGATGCCATGCACCACTAATTTTCTTAGCTATAAACCTTGCGGAGCCCGAGACCTTTCCAACGAATGCAAAATTGTTGAAATCGGTTCGTGCGTTCTGGAGTTATTTCGTCAGGAAGGAAAACCCGACTTATTTTTATATATATAGAAGATATTCTATTCTCTTCTTCGCATATTTTTTTCATATTTTATAAGGTTTCCCATGTTAATGCCTCGATTACATTGTATTCATACAAATAATTTTTAATTCACTGATTACAGCCTAAATCCAAAAGCTATATTTTCCATATCCTTACTTCGTAATTTTTCCGCCGGCCGAAGCGCCACTAAAACTTCTATATCTCAGTCTTTCAACCAATAACGAAACAGAATAATTTCCGATCCGACAGAACGCACTAACCGCTCTCTTCACAAACTAATCAACAACCTAGTGTCCAATAAACAAATTTTGAAAGACCTTTCATCTTCTTTAAAACAATTACATCTCTATAATCCATGGTCTCCCTAAAATTCCTAAACAAGACTTTAGACCCATAGTCGCTGATATAAATTCTCCTCTGTCGAAATTTTAAAGCAATATACTCTCCATCATAACCGTCCAATCCATAAAAAATTCATTTCAATTTGTAAATAAATTAAACGGCTTAGTCTTACCACACGAAAGTTTATTAGTGAGTCAAGATGTTGTTTCCTTATTCACCAACGTCCCCTTACAATTAATGTTAGATTCTATAACAGCTAGATGGGATGAAATTTCTTGTCATTCTATACTTTCATTACATTGGTTTTAAGAATCGGTCAAGTTCATAATCACGAACACCTATTTTGAATTTAATGGCCATTTTTATTTTCAAATTTTTGGCACCACCATGGACTCTATATCCCCGGCCCTATCCGAATTATCTTTACAGCATTTAGAAACCACAGTTTTTAATTCCATCAGCATAGACGCTTATTTTTATTACAGATATGTTGATGACATTATTACTTGTATATCCCCTCAAAATTTTGACTTATTACTCCACTCGTTCAATTCTTTAACAAACATATTCAGTTCATATTCGAAATAAAACAAAATAACTTCATCAGCTTCTTAGATGTCAAAAATATTAATATCATAGATAATCGCATTCTCACTAACATGTACCAAAACCTACTTGGTCAGGTTTGGTATTAACTTCCCGTAGGGTAAGTTTTTGTAATCGTCCAAAAATCGAAATTGAAAAGTTTTGCATTTCTCGGCATACCTCAGAAAAAATGGATGTGTGAAAAACATTCAATTAGTAATGATTGGGAGAAGTGGTTATTAGTTTTTAGCAAAGGCAGGCCCAGCTATTTCAAAGATACAGAGCTTAATGTGCAAAAAATGACAGTTTTTGAAAGAACTAAGCACCCGATTTAAATGATTCAAAGAACTTTCTGCTTGTTTTAACAAAATAATTGATTTCGGAAAAAAAATTGTTTCAAAATTAATTTTTTTCAATTTATTTTTCAAAAATATTGTTTTTTATATCGAAAATAATTCAGATTTTAATTTTAATTCTGACTAGAGTTCTAATATACTTTAAACAAATAATTTCAACTTTGCAATTCAGTTTATATTATTCTTAAAAATATCAGACAATGTTACAATATTTATAATAATCTATTTGAAAACATTCAATATTCCTCGAACATATCGTTACGGTACGGGAAATCGATGTTGCATACTAAACATTTTTTCCACAAAGGATAAAGTTCCTCGATGTAAGGCAGGCAAGTTCTTTGAATCATTTAAATCGGTCGCTTAGTTCTCTCAATAACTGCCATTTTTTGCATATTTAGCTCTGTATCTTCGAAATGGCTGGGCCTGCCTTTGCCAAATCGTTTTTTAGATCATTTAATTCGCATGCTCCATTCTCTCAAAAAGTCGATTTCTATTTTTTGCACTCTTTGCTCTTTATTTCCGTAACTGCTGGAACTGCCTTTGCCAAAAACTAATCACCACATCTCCTTATCAATAGGAATCGAACGTTTTTTGAACCAATCAATTCGGTTGATCCGTGCGCCCGAAAACGTGACCGAAAAAATGCGGACACACAAAACACAAACAGGTGTTTCTGAGGTATGCCAAAATGTTCAGAAATCTTCAAAACGTCGAGAAATGCAAATATTTTCAATTTCGATTTTTCGATGGTTACAGTAACATATCCTACGAGAAGTTAATAACGATACGTTCAATTTTTATGACACAAAGGTTATTCATCATGAGTTGAAAGTCTCACAAAGACGCTTTGCGGAATCGATTTTTATTTTTTTGAACAAGAACAGTATTATTAAACGAAACTGCGAAAATTACCAATATGTTCTAAAAAATGTTTCCCATTTTATATCGAATAACTAGCACCACGCTATGGTCAACACTAACACACAAACTTGCACAACATGTTATACTGTGTTTATTACAAACATATGTTTACTCAAAAATTTCGGCCTCGCAATTTAGAATTTTTACAGAAAGTTATATTCTTGGATGAGCCTCGGATGAGCGGGTGCTTATGATAATATTTTGTTTATTAATTATTTTTTAAGAAGTTACTGACATTTGGTGCTTGTTTCTAATTAATAATTATTTACAAGTTGTTGTTAATATGTGTAATTAATAATCTAAAAATTTCAAGTAAGTAATGTTTTATGCAATATTTTAATTCAAGGTTTAGATATAATTAGTCTGCCTTTTTAGTTAAATCTTTAGTTAAATTAAAATTGAAATTTAACCCAAGAATCCTAAGTAATCTAGTTTATAAGCTAAATTGTCTAGATTTTAATTGCATTTACATAAGTAAAACCAGTCATAACTTGCACAAAATAACATCACAACATAAAACAACTCTAAAAAACCAGTATAGAACACAACTAACGGATCACATTAATCAGCTCAAACATAACATAGATTTTTCCAATCCCACGATCCTGCATTTCGAAAATAATTTATTTTATGGCGTCCCCTGACATCTAGCCATAATTGAATAAAAACAAAAGTTATCTTAGCAATCGCAATCATATTTTCTTTATACTTCGTAAAATATTGTTTTATCTCCCAAGTTCAGGTGTTCGTATTTTCTGATCAAATTAAATCATTATCGAAGTTAAATAGCGTTTTATTTGTTTATAAAATTAATATATAGTTTGTAAGACTATATAATTGGTGACTCTGAACGCGAATAAAAAAACACACCGATTCATATAATATGAAAATATACATACAAAAATGTCATTAACGCCTACACCGACAAAAGTGCAGGAATTGAATAAATTACTCATCGATCTGAACAATGATCCAATGATTTGTACGTCACGTGCACTCAATTACGAGGATTATGAGGACTCTAAAGCCGATCGTTAAATCATTATCGAAGTTAAATAGCGTTTTATTTGTTTATAAAATTAATATATAGTTTGTAAGACTATATAATTGGTGACTCTGAACGCGAATAAAAAAACACACCGATTCATATAATATGAAAATATACATACAAAAATGTCATTAACGCCTACACCGACAAAAGTGCAGGAATTGAATAAATTACTCATCGATCTGAACAATGATCCAATGATTTGTACGTCACGTGCACTCAATTACGAGGATTATGAGGACTCTAAAGCCGATCGTTTGTATCACTCCGTTTATAGAGGATTGCCCTGAAATTTGGTTTACTCTAATCGAGGCAGAATTTCAGGGTGACAGAATACGGAGTGATAATACGAAATACGCGTCGGTGCTACGCGCCTTGAACAGAAATACGCTGCATCCGATAGCAGACGTGTTACGGAAGCCGCCTGCTAAAGATAAGTATAATGCTTTGAAAACAATTATTCTTGATAGAGTGTCCGAATCTAGATCTAAGCAGGTAAATAAATTATTAAATAACATCGCACTAAGTGACAAGAAGCCGTCACAGCTGCTTCGTGAAATAATGGGCCTTGCAAATAATAAAGTAAGCGACGAGATTGTACACAAGCTGTGGATGAATAGACTGCCACAACATATTCGTACGCTACTTCTAATCTCTAATAATGCTGGGCTACAAGCCATTGGAGAAATGGCAGACAGACTATTCGATGCCTGTGAATCATCATCTGTGATGGCCACAACAAGCAAGCATCAAGATAACAAAACAGATCGGACACAAGAAATTTTAATGGTATTAATGGAAAAAATGAACGTAATTACTTCAGAGGTTGAAAGTTTGAAGCAGATTCAAAGAGACAACAATGATAGCAGGGGCTCAGGAGCTACTCAAGGAATAAACGAGGTAGGTCGAAAACACATACTAAATCACATGTATGTTATTACCACAATAGGTTTGGAGGAAAGGCCAAGAAGTGCATAGAACCGTGCCTTCTTAAATCATTGCTTAATCCGGAAAACTAGCATCACCATCAACATTAGAAGCTGCATGCAATGATGGTGATACAAATTCTGTCTGTTCAGAGCTCCGATTTAGTATAACAGACAGAAAATCCAGAATACGATTCCTTATTGACTCTGGATCTGTTCTTTCAATACTCCCAGCTAGCGAGTTTGCAACCGGACGTGCCAAGGAAGATCTTGTCCTGTATGCAGCCAACTCCAGTCGCATACCTACTTATGGAAAGAAAGAAGACTTTAGAGCTGGATTTATCATTACGCAGAGCTTTCACTTGGCAATTCACCGTTGCAGATATGGCAACAGCCATAATTATTGCGGACTTTCTTAGTCACTACAACATAATAATTGATCTCAAAGGAAGAAGATTGATTGATTCCTCTACAGGCTTAACCTCTGATGAGAAAGTTCTGAAAGCTGATAATATCATCATCTCCACAATAGAACCCCAGCAACCGTTCAAGAATCTACTAACAAAATATGTATCTCTCACTAATGAACCACACAAATTAACTATTAAACAGTCTCCTTTTGCGCACAAAATCTCTACAGTAGGTCTACCAGTTGCTGCCAGGTTCAGGAAGATTTTCGGTAAAAAAGCTATAGCAGCAAAAGCCGAAATTCAAAATCTCCTAAACAGAGGAATTTTAAGACCATCAGCAGTCCGAGGGTAAGCCCTATTCATATGGTGTCAAAGAAAAATGGAACATATAGACTTTCCGGTGACTACAGGAAACTGAATGCGAGCACATTACCTGATAAGTATCCTCCTCCCTTAATTCAGGATGTTTTTCCAGCATTACACAGAAAAAAAGTATTCTCTACATAGACCTCGCCATTAGACCTCGCCAAAGCTTATCATCAAGTTCCGATGCATGAAGAGGACATTTAGAAGACAGCCATTATAACCCCATGAGGATTGTTTGAGTATCTCTGCATGCCGTTTGGATTGAAAATTTTCCGGGAGACTTTCCAGCATACATACAAAATTTTAAACTTTCCACAACCAACCACAGTTCTGAAACTACGTAGGTTTCTAGGAATGGTGAATTACTACAGGAGGTCAGTACCAAAGGTAAGAATACAATCACCCTTAAACAATTGCCTACAAAGTTCAGTGAAGAAGTACAAAACTCCAATTGTCTGGAACCAAGAATCTCTTAAGGCGTTTGATGACATAAAGAAAGCACTTGCAAATGCAGCACTACTGCGATATCCAGATGCTTCAGCCAGCATTTGCTTGGTGACGGATGCCTCTACAACAGCTATTGGTGCTACTCTGGAGCAGCAAGAAAATGGTGCCTGGCAATCCATCGGTTTCTAATCCAGAAAACTAACAACAACAGAACAGAAGTATTCAACATATGATCGAGAGCTACTGGGCATATTTGCTGCAATAAAGCATTTTGAATATCTTCTGGAAGGAAGATATTTTAAAATCAAGACTGATGATCAAGTAAGAGCGTGGCTGTGTTAATTTATAAAAATAATTATTTTATGAAACTTTGCTTTGAAAGCAATGATGCAATTCGGTCAACATGTGTCCTGTCACCACCGGAGTCGACAATTGGCTGGCATCTCCGACGCCTGCTTTTTACTAATTTAACGGATTATTCTAGTCTGACGGCTCGTATTTTAATTTAAGACTCGATGAAGGCAGTACGTGCTCATATAAAACTTTCATCAGTGAAAAAGACATTTTCAAAATCTCTATCAATATTTTCATGTTCCCAAGCGGAAAAGAAGCACGTGTTTTTCAGTCGTCAGAGGCTTCCCAATTGTGTTGCGCCATTTCAGATCATAAATACGAAGAAAGGTTCAGATAATTTTGTAGATATTGTTGTAGATATTTCTAAACTGTTTGCCATTAATTTTGCTCGTCCTTGCTGCAGTGTCAAAGCAGGATTCCGCAAAAACACATTCACTGTTCTTTTTTCTTCTTTTTTATTTGAACCACGTTCTGATAAATCATCGACATTTTTAGCAACTTTATATAGGTGCATCCAATTCTGTACAAATGCCTTAAACTTTCTCATATGTTTAGTGGCAGCTGATTGCAATAATTGGGAACCTTTTGGGTGGATTCAAAAGGGCGCAGCCTCGTAGCGCGTCGCGTAACTTAGCACTCATGGCGTTTAACGTGATTTTTTCTCAAGAGTTCAATGACAACTAAACCTTTGTTGGCAATGCATCAAGGACAAAGCTTTACTTTATCGGCTCACGACAGAATTAGACCGAAATCTTTCATTAACTGTCGTTAAAGTCGGCCACGCTCTTACTTGACTGACTGTAGAATATATCTCGCAGTTCTTCACTGAAATTTTATATGTCAAAGCTGATGAAAACATTGTAGCAGACACCCGTTCAGGAATAAATACAATAGAAATTCCAACTAAATTGTCAACTGAAGAAATAAGTATTGAGCAGCCTCCTGATGTTTTAAACGCTTTCAAACCGATTTACGACGATCTCAGCAATGATAATTTACTTTCAAGATGTGTAGTTCAAGATTAAATCCATAATCAGAAAAAATTAAAAGCTTCAACCAACTAGTGTAAAAAATATACCTAAAAACCGTGAATACTAGTTTTACTATCGTACAAAATGCTGAATGCATATACATAATTATTATTATTGATTATGGATACCCTAGAACCTAATTGTGGGTATAATTCCCATTGGTATGCTGAAAAATTGGATGCTGCACGTGTGAAAGTGGCAGATCAGCGCGCCAACGAGAACACTCAGGAGGCCAGAATGCTTTGTAGGAAACAGCAAATGGAAATTTTGGAAACTTGCACAATGACTGATAAACTATTATATGGCCCAGATATAGATGACTCGGTTTAAGTAATTCAATAATTCGAATTTCTGTACGTAAATCCAATGTGAAACTTTAAACGCGTTTTTCTCAAAACTATGTTTTTTGAAACGGTGACCACTGTAACTCGAAAACCACTTAGTAAATTTTAATGAAATTCATACAGCTTTTAGAATACATAATAAACTCGTGCCTGTTCGAAGGATTTTTATTTTTTTCAAAAATTTGAATTTATTAAGACTAATTAACTGTTGATTTTTTACCCAAAAATCTAGATTTTTTCTTTCTGATGGTACCATTTTGTTAATTTTTGCAAAAAAAAGAAAACCTTCGATCCGGCCCGGGATTAACTATTCATAAAACTATTTTTTTAATTTGATTGATTTTAGATGAATCTCTAAGGAGTTATGATGGTCACCGCCAGGACCGTTTTTCGAAACAGGGTCAACAAAAACGGCTCTAAATTTGGGAATATTGATTTTTTTCTGAAATTTTTGTTACATCAAGTCAAAACATTGTATAATAATGCTGTATTAATACTTTTGTAAACAAACATTGTTTGATAACAAAAAAAATACTGAAAACACTCATTTTTAGCGCCTGCAAGTACCCCTAACCCATTAAGGAAGACATAAAAGCATCACCAGCAGAAATGGTTTACGGAACTACGTTGAGACTTCCAGGTGATTTTATCAATGTATCTGATAACTCAACAAATCCACAAGTATTTTTAGATAATCATCGCGGAATCATGTGTGCATTAAAACCAACACCTACTGCTCATCACAACAAGGGCAAAATGTTTATTTTGAAAGATATGGACACATGCACACATGTATTTCTCAAGGCAGATCATGTCCGGAAGCCTCTAGATTCTAGAACCACCTTACAGTGGGCCTTATGAAATTCTAGAGCGAGGTACAGACCGGATCTACAAACTCCACATAAATGGGACTAAAAAGAACTTCACTGTAGAAAGATTAAAACCTGCTTATATAAACCAATCAGATACTGATTGTGAATCAAATTCTTATTCACATCTCAGCCAATCAGCTTCGAAGAAGACTCCAAAAAAGAAAGTTACCTTTAACATATGACGTAAAATTAACTCTTCTTTTGACATAAAGCCGTCAATTTTTTATTTTGGGGGGAGTACTATGGCGTCCCCTGACATCTAGCCATAATTGAATAAAAACAAAAGTTATCTTAGCAATCGCAATCATCTTTTGTTTATACTTCGTAAAATATTGTTTTGTCTCTCAAGTTTACGTGTTCGTATTTTTTGATCAAATTAAATCATTATCGAAGTTAAATAGTGTTTTAATTGTTTATAAAATTAATATATAGTTTGTAAGACTATAATTTAAAAGAAGATTTAGCGAAGGACGCCTAATATCTTTATTTATTTTTTTATTTATTCATAAGCATTAATATTAAACGGATAGTAATTTTATAATAATCATAATAGCTGCACAAATTTCGCTTATAAAAAAAAGAGCTGTAAAAAGCATTCAAACATTAAATACAATGTTCATCATCAAGTTCATCATATTAAAGTCTATTTGACCACCAGTCAAGCTCAAAATTCTTGCACAAGGTTGAAAGTTATACTCATTTAAAACTGTAAAAATTTAAATTAATAAAATTGCAATAAAAAAAAAACATGGTTGTACAAGCGATCAAATGGTCAGACTACATAGATAAGGATTATGCAAGAAAATAGTTATTGAAATCAAATTGAGAAAATTCAGTAATGTCATAGAAAGCTAATTCTTTAAAAAGTTTGACTAGGAAAGCATGAAATTTTTTGCTGTCTAAGTTTCGGATATTGAGTGGAAGTTTATTCATAAGCTGAATACCTAGACCGTCGATCGTATTGAAAGAGCTGGCTAATTTATATGTGAGCGCCTTGATAAGTTTGTGTTTAGTGTTGTAGTTTGAGGAGGACGAAGCCATATCAAAAAGTTTCGAATTGTTTTTGATGAAAGATAATGTTACCAGCAGAAAAATGCATGGGACAGTTAGAATATTGTGTTTTAGCTAGTCTGCAGGAGGCTTTACTGGGCAAGGAAAAAAATATTCGAATAGCTCTTTTCTGAAGCTTAAAAATTTTAATTAGTTCGGATGAAAAACCCCAGAATTGGATGCCGTATGACACGTGATAATAAAAGTTGCTATAATAAACTGAAAGTAAGCAATTTAAACCGAGTTTGGGTTTTAGGGTGCGCAACATGAAACATGTTCTAGATAAAGTTGGTGATAGTGAAATAGATATATGACCAGACCACGTTAAATTATTATTAATATGGATACCAAGAAACTTTGGTACTTGCGAAAAATTATATGCTGAATTATTGATGGTTAGAAAAGTAATATTATTGGATAAACGATTTTTAGTACAAAAAGATATGATTTGGGTCTTATCATTATTGAGGACTAGATTATTTTCACAAAACCATTTCGTTATTTCTGACATAACCACACTTAATTTTTGTTGTAAATCATTAAGAGATTTGACCTTGATGATAACGCTGGTATCATCCGCAAAAAAGAATGAAATCACAAAGATTTGTTCAATGGGGTAAATCATTAATATATATGAGAAATAAGAGAGGTCCTAAAATTGATCATTGGGGCACACCCAATGTACTTGTCAATTTATCCGAAATTATTTGCTCGTGATCATTATTTAACACTAGAAAGACGGACGCAGTCATTTTGACTGTTTTCCACTTTCAAACATAAAAATAACTATGTATTTGAAGTCGCCGCTTCGTGAAATTTTGTGACTTTTTATACAACATATAAATGCGTAGATAAATCGTATTATTTGACTTATCTCACTTTTATTTTCAATATTCTTACATGTTATGCCTGCGTGGAAGGAAAACAGTCATTTTGACTGCTATAGAAATTTTACATAAACAAACGGCTTTGTTATTGTATTGCCAATCGCTATCTCGCGTTAATTCATCTCGAATGAGCGATAATGCATTTGTTGCATAGAAATAACCGAATTATGGTAAGTATTGACATTAGACCGGTCTTTTCCACGTAGTAACTTTCAGTATAACGCGTTGTTCAGTTGATTTTTTAGAACTTATAAATAAAATGTCGAAGAGAAGTGAATTGTTGCAAAAGCTAACACACATAAGTGAAAAGTGTTCCGACATAGAATAAAATGCAGAAAATTAGGCACAATCATCTGAAGATGAATTGGATTATATTCCACGTGAATCATCTGATTCTGAGGGTAGCGATGAAGGTGATCACTATTGATGAAAATGAAAGTGCCATCAGTGTATGTAGGAGGGTGCTAAGTGGCTCAGAAACTGATGAAAGGATTCAAGAAACGGAAACAATTGTCGATGGTACTGTATGGACAAAAATTGCCGAAGTTGGTACTCCAGTAAGGTCATCATCTAATTGTGTTTTCAAGGGTGTGAAACGGCCAACAAGCTATGCAAAAAAGAATATTATTACAGGTGATCTTGTCAGTGCATTTTCGTTGATAATAGATAATTATATTATCAAACACATAAAACAGTGCAAAGAAGAAGAGTCGAATTTTGGATTACGATTGGACAACATCGTGAATCATCTGGTTCTGAGGGTAGCGATGAAGGTGATCACTATTGATGAAAATGAAAGTGCCATCAGTGTATGTAGGAGGGTGCTAAGTGGCTCAGAAACTGATGAAATGATTCAAGAAACGGAAACAACTGTCGATGGTACTGTATGGACAAAAATTGCCGAAGTTGGTACTCCAGTAAGGTCATCATCTAATTGTGTTTTCAAGGGTGTGAAACGGCCAACAAGCTATGCAAAAAAGAATATTATTACAGGTGATCTTGTCAGTGCATTTTCGTTGATAATAGATAATTATATTATCAAACACATAAAACAGTGCAAAGAAGAAGAGTCGAATTTTGGATTACGATTGGACAACATCGTTACCGGAAATACGTGCATTTATTGGAATTTTATAAGCTTGTGGGGCCTATGAGGCAAAAAAATTGAAATTGACTTATTTATGGTCAGCAAAGAAAACATGGCAGATCAAAGGTAAAGAAAATATACCGTGAAATCCAGTTCCAATCCAGTAGATGACCCCTGCAAATATTTTTCAATATTTTGGATTTGACTGCGATAAATGCCTGGATTCTTTACAAGGAAGCGACAGGAATAAAAATCCAAAGAAAATAAATCCTTAGAAAACAGTTTTTGAATCGGCAGAACAGCTTTCCGCGGACTACACGGCATCAACACAAAAAAAATCAAAGGAAAATGATGACCCACAGACATCATGCAAATACCAATAGTAATAAAAGAAAATTTTGCCAAATAAGACTTTGTAATAATAATAAAACTAATATTACGTGTCAAAGTTGCAACACAAACATGTTTGCGGAAAATGTACTCATAAATAGATCTTAAATTATATTTGCATGAATTGTTTTATTATTTTACGCATTATTTATTTTTTTCACGACGCCGTCATTTTGACTTTTTTCAGGCAATGTAGGTATATTCAATTCGTCTGTCTTTCTAGTGTTAAGTAAACGCTTTGTGTTCGATTCGACAGGTAAGATTTAAATAGTTTAAGCGTACGTCCGCGAATACCACAATTTTCTACTCAATTTACACAATGAGACAGCCATAATTAAAGAACGGGACAACAATTCGCTTTGCAATGATTATAAAATAATCCTTGGCCATTTCTCAAAACACCTTCATATCTGAATGAAGCGTGTATTTTATTATTTTATTATTTTACCAAAAACATACGTTCACCAGTCTCTTTACACTTTCACAAAAATTTTGTAAACAAATTAATTCAGTATTTAGATGTTAGTTAATCTGTACACACTAGAATGTAACCAAAAATTGTCAAAAAATACTTAGTTTAAATGTTCCAGTTATTAATAGCTTGGTTTATCACAGTGTAATAGTGTAGTGTATTTTTGTATAATTAATTTTCTGTAAATATTTATATATAAGTTCCATAACTTTATATTATTTTCCTTCTACATTATATAAAATCTTTTAGTTATTCCACTGAATGACGGTCTCGACGAAGACCGAAACGTATGGATAAATAAAGAATTTCAAAACTACTTTAGTTTTTCTTCTGACTTGGTGTTACTGTCCGAATCAAAATAACTCATCAACATTTAAATCAACACTAAACTCACATATTTCAATATCTTATATATAAAATTCTTCTGTAACTATGTATGAATGGTTAATCCTCCTAAACTATAATTCGGATTTTCATGAATCTTTAGATTTTAGATTCATAGAAATATAGTAGATTGTAGAAATAAATGGAAAAAAATACAGAAAACCGCTTATCATTGTTCGCCCTTGAAAATATTTAAGGTTTGATATTAAAACAAATGAAGACTGTCATTTGCTAAACATTTCCATTCACTTATAGGCTAAAACAATATTAAAATATAATATATTTATGATTATGAATAAGAAAAATTTAATGACTACATTATTATTGCCAAAAAGCAGCTAAGATGTGCCAAAAATTAAAATAATGTAAGATTTATAGTCAACATCTGACAGGTGATGCAGTCTGCGCATGCGTCAGTGATCGCACATCAAACTTAGCCTAATTCACTTCGACAGATTATTATTTTTTAACTTTTAAATGTAGTCGTGTTTTGCCTTACTTTACTAAAACACGATACAAAAATAATATACTTATTCAAACAGTTATTTAGAAGTTTCATTGTGTCAAAAATTCATATGTTTGGCATTGGATACGAAATATTTACTCAAGAGCATTTTGGGTCTGAATATTTTTAATGTGCTCCAATTTGCATGAAATTTTGGAATTAGGTTCATCTTACTCTCAAGTTTAAAAGTAAAAATAATTTAGAATCATTTGCCACTTCCCGGGGGGATGACATCCCTTTTCAGTGGTGCAATTGTATATCTTTCAAACTAACGTCGGATATCGATAAAAGAACTAATTAGAAAAATGTTTAATAATGTTTTTTAAAAAAGAAATTACTTCTCAAGTTACTGGCTATTTGTTGTTTTTTGTTGTTTTTTGCGTTTTTCATCGTTTTTTGCAAATATTTCTAAAAATATACATTTAAACGAAAATCATGTAATGAACAAAATTATATCAATTAAAATCCTAATAAATCGGTGTTCTATAAATTGTTCTAGGAACAATATTAGGCTAGATATAAAAATGGGGTTTTATAGTTCTCAAAATGAGCTTTAAAATGAGTACTTCTGCGTGTAAAATGAGTGAGCTATCATGCAGATAAAAGACGCAACAATATTTTTTTCATTTAAAGCAAATAGGTTTTGAGTGCCATTTCCACCAAAATTAAAAATAATCGTATACCCTCTAGAATCAACTTGGTTTAACAGATCTTGACGGATTCTAGATAATACCATAACTTTAGTGCAAACGATTTCCAAAAAGCTCATGATTTCATGAAAAAAAATCTATTATTATAACGTATAAAGGTATATAAATGAAAATTCAAGGTCTTTTACTGACCAATTATTGCCTTTTATTATTTTTCTGTTACACAAATATTGATAGTATCCAACCAGAGTGTCTTTCGAGTCCTTCAATCCTTTGCCATTTCAAAATAAGAGAAGTTACGGTAAAATTTATGATAGAGAAAGTTGTAGCTCATTTAATCACCTTTAAAGTAGTGTATTGCAAGTACTGATAAAATCAGAATTAAAAGAGTTATAATTCAATTAATCTGGTGGGTAGTGACGAAGTGCAAATTGTTTTCACTTCTGAACTTAAGATAAAGATTAGCCTATTTCCGACACACGCTTTTTCCTCTACATTTAATGCAATAATTTTGTTGATCGTAGGTTGAATAGAGCACATGTGAACAGGACTTGATAAATTAATTCACTTCAAATATAAACTTAAGTAATAATGTATATTGAATTATTAGTGAAAAAAATTTAATTTGGATCGTAAATTACTAAAAGCCAGTTAAAATATGGTACGTATTTATAAAAATTATAGGCAATATTATTGAAGCAATTATTTTGGGTAGAAAAATCCAAGGTGATATTGTACCTATACCGCGAATGCTATATATTAATTCTTTCTGAATTTGTTATACCTTTTAAAAGACATCAATTTTCAACACGCGTGTCTTATGCTATGACCATAAATCACAAAGGCAGACGATGATTTTTTGTGTGATAAATTGGAAAATCAATGTTTTAGTCGTGAATAAACAAAAAATCATTTATTTATACATCAACATTTACTGGTATGACTAAAAAATTTTATAACCCTTGACATTAAAATAAATAGATTGAAACTGGACAGAATTTAATAAAACGATTAAAACAACATGATAATAACTCAAAAAATCCTCGACAAAATCAAACCATGATAACAGAACATATAAAAAAATTTTCTAACTTTAACAAAATCTTTTAACTTTTACAACGCTAGTATACTTTATCACGAACAGAACATTATTCAGAGAAGGTTTGCTGAATCCTGTCTAATCAGCATCAATAGATGTTGCATTAATAAAAGGTGTGATGCCTCCTTACTCTGTGAATATTATCAGGTGATACTCAACAATATTTCCAAATTTGTTTCCTCTTAACTAGCGTAATTCCGAATCTGTAAACCTACCCTTACGCGGTCCGATCCCGAACTTTGATTCTTAGCCTCTTCACCCATACTTCGAAACACTGATTGTAAAAAAAACTCGCCAACTATCCTTCAAACGGTCTCTTTAAATAATTTTTAAATACATGTTTCATGACTGCCTCGGAAACGCACGCACAAACTACTTTCTCCGTGCAAAATATTTTGTATATTTCACAAATATTTTGCTATACTATGTTCAACAAAAACAAAAAACAAGTTAGTGTATATATGATAGTGCAAAATTATGTATCATGCGCTAGCTACTGATGTAAGACCATATTTATGTAAGTTACCTTTGTTGTTTATATATGTGTATGTGTCTGTATTGTATATGTATGTATGTATATATATTGTAGTGCTATCTACCCCTTTGCAATAATTATAAATAATATTATAAATTCTATATAACAGTCAATATGAAAGACGCAGTATATATGTTGTTGACTCACAGCTCATAGCCTTGCAACAAAGTATGCAAAGATTGTATCAGAGATAAGACGCACGTGCAGTCAGAATAACGGTCTGTAACCGCAATTGCGTCTAAAATAAACAAAATGAGTCATTCCTAGCGAACACACTAGAAGGATGGTTACATCATCATCAGAGAGATTATAAAAACCCTGAGAAGACGAAGTTAACGGTTCATTCTAGTGTAGTCTCCAATCAGTTTACATCAGTCTTATTTCAAAATATCAATTGTGTATTAAGTTGTAATCAAGTGTAACCGAATAATGAAGTAAATAAAGTTAATAAACGTCTTCAAATGTTTAATTAAATATTTCCACAGTGATAAAAGCTTATGTGAGCAGCAGAAGAACCTAATTATAAATGTTGACATCGTTGGCGTGACGCAACATAATTGTTGGCAACGGCGAATCCATAACATTTGGTACCAGTGTTTGGATCTCAACATAATTGTTGTTAGTTCAAGGGTGCACAACAAATTTATTTGGTGTCAGCGCTGGGATTACAACATATTTATTTGGTGGCAGCTTGGGATTCTGCGAATTTTTTTTATATAAAAAATGCTAAAGGTACTCACTACAACATAATTTAGTGTTCATGTGGGATCTGTGATTTTTTTAAAAAAAAGTTTTTCCTTGTAAGGTAATACACCATAACATGTTTTGAACATAGAATTATTGCATACTTGGAAAACGGATATTTGGACAAATACGCCGATAGTATAGCAATAATTAGATTCAAAGAAAAAACGGTGAAAAGCTTTACCGAAAGTGGAAATATCAGTGGAACTACAAAATGAAACTCCAAGGAATCAAGAATCGAGAAGAAATTAAAACTTACAAGAATCAAGAATCAAGAATCGAAAGAAATCAAGTATTACAAGAATCAAGAAATCGAGAGTTAAATCAAAGTATAAAGATATATAATCAAGAATCTATAAAGAAGAATTTCTAAAAATCGTAACAAGAAGAAGCAAGAAAACCAAATCAAGAATCAAGAAACAAGAAAAGAGAAAGAAGATAATACAAATCAAGAAACAAGAATCTAGAAGTTCAAGTGTTATATTTACAAGTGAAAAATCAAAGGTGAAAAATAAAAGAAAAGTGTTATGAAAAAGTTATACAAATCATTGTTCAAGTGTTACAAAAGTTCAAGTGATTGTGAATTCGAGTGAATCAGAAGGATATTCAATTAAAAAAGGATTACAACTCATTGTCAGTAAGCTAATTTTTAATATATTTTTGTAAATTTTTGCGCTTCTGTTTTAGTAGTTTTACACATACTTTTCAAAATGAATGAACCAACCGATATGCTACGCGAAAATAAATTTAATATTCAAACTGCTATTGCTTTAATCCCGAATTTCAATGGGGAACCTTCAAATCTCCCTTCATTCATTACTGCTTGTGATGCATTGTCGGTGGATTTGAATCCATCAGAAGCGGAAAAATTGCTTAAAGTCATAAAATTGAAATTAGACCCACAAATTTTTGCAAAAATCCAATTTATTAATTTTGAAACGTGGGATGATTTAAAATGTTATTTAGCTAAAGAATATGTTGTAAAACGACCCATTTCTAGTTTATTAAACGAATTGAATAATTTAAAACAAAAATATAACGAAACAGTAAAAAGTTTTGGAGACAGAATAGAAGAAATTTTACGACAAATTTATTATTCAAATATAAATTCAATAGGACAAGACGCAGCGAACATTACGCAAGTGACATACGTAGAGATGAGCGTAAAAGTTTTTGAAAATGGCTTAACAGAACCTTTAAAAACATTAGTCAAATGTTGTAGATTTTCTAATATCAAAGATGCTATTGACTTAGCTTTGCAAGAAGAAGCTTGTCAAAATTCGTCAAATATTAGAAGTAATCAAAATAATAATATAACATGTTACATTTGCAAAAAACGTGGTCATATTGCTCCACAATGTTTCTTAAATAAAAAGAATAACGCTTATTCAAATAATAATCAAAAATTTTGTAATTACTGTAAAAAACAAGGTCATTTAATTTTTGAATGTAAAAATCCAAATCTAAGAAATTTTAATACAAATCGAAATCAACACAACATGTCAAAAACTTTTATTACCCCTTCCAACGAACACAGACAAACTTGCAACTATTCGCACACACATGCAGAAAATACAACCCAGAGAATGTCAAATAGTGACGAAAACCAACAAATCACAAATTCCCAAACCCAAGACCCAAAACTAACAACATCAGAAAACGAAACTATTACTAAATGCACAATTTTTCAGTTCATTTTCAATAAACAAAACCAACGAACATGAAATAAATTTCAAAAATGTTTCGTTACAAATTGAAAACAAAACTTCTTGCACAAAATCAATCAAAGAACAAGATTCAAAAAACGATAAACAGCAATTAAAAGACAAAGATAAAACCAAAGAAAGACATGACAAAAACGTTCCAATTTTAACAATATCAAACAACAAAACGAAACAAAAAGACAAAATTTCAAACGACCCACAAATTTCACAAACGCACAAAACGCAATCAGACAAAAATTTTACAAAGAAACGTTCAGAATTTCAAACAAAGAAAGTCATCAAAAAAGTTGAAGAACCAGAGGTAGTCACAACTACAACCAAGCATCAGTATCAACAAATCAAATCAAAGAAATCCTACGAAAAGTACGTGAAATCTCAACAGACATTTAAAAACGACGATTTAGAATTATTAACGGACAAAAACCCTTACGCAAGTAAATCCAAAAAACTTATGCCTCTGTTTAAAGATGCATACAGAGTTGTTGAGACAAATGGTACAGGACGGACCATACCGATCAACGACAAAGGACATGCCAACTGATAATGATTTTTTTTTTGCGAATTGAAATTTACAAATCCAAAAATTAATTAAAAATTCTAATTGTCAAAAATAGACAATAAGTAAAGTTACAACGAAAAAAATTAAATATTTTAGAAGAAAGAGATTAAAAACAAATGAATTAAAATAAAATTGTCACAACCAAACATTCTCAAACTTTTTTTTTCTTTTTTCACAAATATTAAAATTTATAATGTAAATGAAATCGAATTTTTTTAAGAAAAAAAAGAGAACATTGTTATATTATAAGTTTATGACGATTATTGTAAAACTGTTCACATTATTATTAACCAATGAAATGTCATATTTTGAAATATTATAAAGATGTTATATAACGCAACTGTAATCATGAAATTTTGAAAAATATTACCATTAAAATAAAATTATGCTTAATTGTAAATTCATGATATTGTTCTACAATAAACACAACTTTTGAATTTTCTTTATTAACATTTTTTTAAATTTTTCGAAATTTCATGAAAAAAAATGTATTTGAAATATTATATGAACTTCAACATTATATTAATTATATTCAAACAAGTAATCATAAGTAATGTACAAGTTTCTATACAATGTAATAGCATGAGCGCAAACATTTTTTTGAAGCACCCGAAATGGTTTCTTTTTTATGAACGCACGAGAGCGCGCGTTTTTTCGGCGGGTGAGGTGTGGTGCTATCCACCCCTTTGCAATAATTATAAATAATATTATAAATTCTATACAACAGTCAATATGAAAGACGCAGTATATACGTTGTTGACTCACAGCTCATAGCCTTGCAACAAAGTATGCAAAGATTGTATCAGAGATAAGACGCACGTGCAGTCAGAATAACGGTCTGTAACCGCAATTGCGTCTAAAATAAACAGAATGAGTCATTTCTAGCGAACACACTCGAAGGATGGTTACGTCATCATCAGAGAGATTATAAAAACCCTGAGAAGACAAAGTTAACGGTTCATTCTAGTGTAGTCTCCAATCAGTTTATGGAACGTTTATTGTTTTTAATATTTTCGAAGTGGAGAAAATCGTTAACAATTTCGGACTCAACTGTACGAAACAGCCAATTGGTAATTTTTGCGATGGTATTCCTGAAGTTGTGTATATTTTTAATGCAACTTTCTATCGTTAAAGAAATAAATTTTAAGCTAAGATTTTCAACTGTATTATCCTGTCACTTATTAGAAATAGGTTTGAATTTTGTTACATTGAATTTGTAAAAGTTTGGTATTATTTTATTTTTCGATATCCTAATAAGAAGACATGTTTATTAGTGATTACAATGATTTTGGAATTTAATTTAGAAACTGTTTTAAATTGTGAGGGTATATAGACTTCGTAGTTGCGCCTGATAAATTCATAAAACGATTGGTCATCAGGTGAATTAAAGGTTTCTTGTCTGTTTTTGTGTACTTGAGGGAGTAATGGTTTGCTATGACGATGTGGATCCATGGTTCGTAGAGTGTATTGTAGGTTTTTAAGAAAATTATATGATAACTAGTGTATTAAGTCAATAATCCTTTTTTCAGCCCAGGAGTGATATTTTTGAATAGTCTTGAATTTGATGTTGATATATATGTTTAATTTGAGTTTAATATTCGGGCGTAACATCAATAAAAATAGTATGAGAGTTTTTTTTTAAAGTTTATTTATTTAAAATCCATACGTTTCGGCTAGCATCTTAGCCATCATTCAGTGGTAATCAAATTAACTATGAAAAATTGAAACTAAATAAATTATATGAACGGAAATTTCATGGAAAAACAATAATAATAATAATAGTAATAAAACACTTACAATTTTGTATCCTAATATAGCATATGAAACCATTATTAATCCATGGTATGAGTATGTGCACATTGATGAGATATATATTTTTTTAACACAAACATCACAAATGGTAAAACACACTAATAACCATGATAACTTAACAAGTTGTCGAAACTATGTATTTACTCTTCGGAGTTTAGGATAGAAATGTCACATTTTTTTCAAAGCAGTTTTTAGCATGTGTTGATATTTTTTGGAAAATTTAAAAAGCGATGGGATTTTGTTATTTTTTAAGAAATTTTGACACGCTATTAAGAAACCGCGTGTTCGTTTCGTTCAGGAGTATTTTCAAAAATCAACAATTTTTATATTTGAACCAGTTTCCGTAGGTTTTTAATGGTTTAGTATGTTCATTAAGACTACTATATTGTTATACCAAGTAAATCGTCTAATTTTAATTTTAGCTAACGTCAAAAGAACTACTCATTTTCTCAAACTTTGATGAATTTTTAAAATTAAACTACTTGTCGTGAGGATGTAATATTTCAGTAAGTTCTATAACACCATAATATATATATCGCTAAAAAAAGTTTCATAAAAATCAGTTTAAATTTTTTTCAACAGTTGATTACAAGAAAATGGCTCGGTAGATTTTCACCTAAAACTAATCAGTATCATTCCCAACTAATATCTTTCGAACAGTTCTTGATTTTTTAAAATCGGTTCGGTAGTATGAGCTTAATGTGAACGAAAAGTTCAACAATTTTTTTCAAATTACAAAGAAACGGCTTGGCAGATCGTCGCACAAAACAGACAAACGATAGTCCTCATCGAAATACATCAAACGGCTTTTAAATTTCTGAAATCGGTTCAGACGTTTTTGAGAAAACGTCGATGAAAGGTCTAATTTTGGCAAACTTTGACGAATTTTTAAAGTTAAACCAATTGTCGTAGGGCCGTAATATTTTAGTATGATCTAGAAGACTATAGTATCTACCGTCAAAAAAATAATAATAAAAATCCTCGAAAAAAAATTTTTTAACACTTTATTACAAGAAAACGGCCCGGCCGATCTTTACCAAAACTAATTCCCAGCACGATTCCCAATCAATATCTTTCGAACGGTTTTTGAATTTTCATAATCAATTCAGAATTGCGGGCTAAAACGAGGACGAAAAATTCTTCCCTTTTATGCTAATTAAAACTGACAAACGATAGTCCTCGTCGAGATACATCGAATGGCTTTCAAATTTTTGAAATCGGCCCAGCCGTTTTCGAGAAAACGTCGATTTAAATAAATAAAAAACATAAATTTCTCCTTCGGGAAGTTAAAAATATTTCATAAAAAATAAAAAAGATGTAATAATTTTTTATCCTCAAGAGCAAATGTTTTGTCAATACAAGCAGAAAGTTTTTTAGATCATTCAAATTGGACGCTTAGTTCACTCAAAAACTGCTATCTTTTGCACATTTAGCTCTGTATCTTCGAAGTGGCGGAACCTGTCATTAAAAATTGAATGTTTTTCAGATAATTCAAATCCGATACTCCGTTCTCTCAAAAACTCGATTTGTATTTTCTGCACTCTTTGCTCCGTATCTCCGTAACAGCTGGAACTGCCTTTGCCAAAAACTAATCAGCACATCTCCTTATCAATTGGAATCGAATGTTTTTAAACCATTCAAATCGGTTGATCCGTGCGCCCGAAAACGTGGACAAAAATGCGGACATACAAAACACACACACACATCCATTTTCTCTGAAGTATGCCAAAATGTTCAAAAACCTTCAAAACGTCGAGAAATGCAAAAATTTCGATTTTCGGCCCAAGTTACATGAACTTCCCGATATGTGTAAATAATCGACTTAATCAATAATAAACAAATTAATTTATGAGTGAGAAGTATTCCGAGCAGATTTATTACACATAATTAAAAACGAACGAACACGTTAACTCGGAATATTTTCTAAAAGCAAAAAATTTTCACAAATCAATAATTTTTATAATTGAACCAGTTTTCGTTAGACGTTAATGGTTTAGTATGTTCATTGAGACCAAGTACTCTATCGTTGTACCAAGTAAATCATCTAATTTTAATTTTAACAAACGACAACAAAACTACTCATTTTCTCAAACTTTGATTAATTTTTAAAATTAAACTACTTGTCTTAAAACGTAATATTTCAGGAAGTTCTATAAGGCCATGATATACATCGCCAAAGAAAGTTTCATAAAAATGCTTGTGTTGGACCATTTGTAATAGGTTTGCCTTTATCTGCCGGACCAACAATTATATTACTAGACTTAATAAATGATTTAGTCTCCGCTATGTCTTTATGCAGTCTTTTCAAAAGAACTTGTTGGACACTATTATCGACATTTTTTATGTGTTTAACTAATTTCTCGCATAGTTTTGATCTGATATGATTTTGTTTGTCAGTTTCAATGTTTTTAATATTATACTCTACGTTACTTAACCCCTTCGCTTACTAGCCAATCTCCAAATTTACGGGCCCAAAGCGACACTAAGGTCGGCCGCACGCAGTGACATAAACAACTCTGCTCACCGTTCGAAACTGAACAAATCACAAAATTCCTATTATATATAGTTTCTATGTGCACGTGTGCGGTGCAATTATTTTTGAAAGATGTTTGATAAATGTTTTATTTATGTTTCATCCGACTTACGACGACTCTAAGACGTCCTATTCGTGTTTGGGCCGATAACCTTGCGACGACTCTGAGGCGTCATTTTTGTGTTTGGGCCTAATACCTTGCGACGCCTCTGAGGCGTCATATTTGTGTTTGGGCCGATAACCTTGCGACGCCTCTGAGGCGTCTTTGTAAGCGAAGGGGTTAAAAGTTTAATGAAATCATTAGAAAATACAAAACTGCAACTGAACAAATTATTTATTTTTTTAAGCCAGGAAGAGCTTATACTCAAAGTGAAGAAGGAGAAGACAGAGAAGAAAAAGAAAAAGATCAAGAAAAACGATACGACAAAGATTTCTACATATTATCGCATCGTCGAACATTAGAAAATTATGACTCCCGGGAATAAATTTAGTCGTTTTTTTATAATTACCGATTTTATTTTTACCAAATCACAACAGAGCCGTGAAGTAAACCTACAGGGAAAACTACGTAAAAAACGATCTAAGCACACTACCTCGTAAGTGGCGTTTAAACGTACTTTTTGAAGTGATAAACCTTTAAAACGGTGCTCTGAGCAAAAAAAGTATTGATGCATTTTTTATAAATAATTTTATACAATATTGTCTTCGGTAACTTTGCTATAAAACTGGCCATTTAGCTAAAAATCGTAGATGTGCCATTTTTAGACCTTTGACCTTGTGCCATTTTTTAGCCCGCATCGGATCGATGAGGACTTTTGAGATTTCTTTTATAATTGTATTTTAAACATCGTTGCCAAGTTACAGCCCATTATGACTGGTGACCAACATAACTCGAAAACGGCTAATCCAATTATCCCAAAATTTTAACAGGATCTTCTTAAATATAGTGTTCAGTGATTAATTGAAGATTTTTCCTCTCCGATAAATATTTTGGTTTTTATGAACAATTTAAGGTCAAAATTTTGGCAAAAATTCGATTTTTTTTAATAAGCATTTGTCAAAAATTATTATTTTTTTATTGCTTCGATTAATTACTAGATTTATTATTTCTTTAATGAAAACTTTTTGGTTTTTTAATTTCAGATAATTTACTTCAGAGATAGAGTGGTCACCGCGCAACGTATTTTTTGAGAGGAGCTCCCGCAGATCCGCTGTATCGTTTTTTTAATAAATATTTTTACCTGTAATTATTTTTAAAATATAGTTAAAAGATGCTTCCATATGTGTATAAATTTTAGTATCAATAAATTTAATAGTTTTCATAGTAAAAATTATATAAAAATGGCTTTTTTCGGCCCATTAACTGAATATAACCCCTTAAGTTCAACGGCTGTTTAATGTACTATCGTCTCCGAAGATAAAAAAGTTATACACAATTTACGAAATATACGAAACGGTCCCTTTTAACAAGAACCACACTAATTTTTCTTTGAGCTTGCATGTTGTTAGTTCATGCAATGACAAAAGAGAAAAGAACGATGAGTGGGGCTCAACTGACACCTTCGATATTATCTGAAAATAGTATACGCTTGCAATTCTTCATGTGCATTGGTATAATTGGGTGAAGCGCCAACAATGATTTTTTATATAATATTCAACTATAACTAGAAAAGTTCCAATCAAATAACTAGTCTTTTATAAAGATCTTAACAAACTTGTATATAGTATTATATTTATTATTTACAGCACGAATGGTTACAGAATATTTTTTGTATGGTACAGAAGAAGATAGATTAACAACATATCAAATAGCAAAAGAGAAAAGAAATGAAGAAAACAAATTAATTAAACATGTCCTGAATTCTGGAAACACAATAATTGATAAAACCACAGAAATAATTAAAGAAATAGAAAATTCATACGCAGAAGTTTTTAAAAAGCAGAAAGTAAATTTAAATGAAATAAATAATAGACTGGATAATTACAATAAAAGCATAAATCTTATTTTTAATGAGAAACTAAGACAGGATATTACACAGGAAGAGGTCATAAATGTTATAAAAAAACTCCAGTACACATAGAAAGCCAGGAATAGACGGTATTCCTTATAAATTTTATAAAAAATATAGCGATGAGATTGCACCGACTTTGGTTGAAATTTTCAATGAATATCTAAAAAACCCAGAAAAGATAAATCGAGATTTTGTTGAAGATGTAATACTTATACCCAAAATTAAAAATGCAAAAACAAACGAAAGATTTTAGACCGATAACACTTTTGAACACTGATACAAAACTATTGTGCAAAATAATTGCCAATAGATTAAAATACAGCGTACAACAAATTTTAAACGAAGGACAAGCATGTTGTGTAGATGAAAAAAATATAACTTAAAACCTTGTAACTATCAGAAACCTAATCATATATTGTAATAATAAAAAAATGAAAGTGCTAGCAATAAATATAGATTTTCAAAAGGCCTTTGATATGTTATCGCATGAATATTTATTTAAAGTTTTAGAGAAAATATCAGTACCAGAAAAAATTACCAAATTTATAAAAAACTTATATAAGAATGCATCGTCAAAAGTATTAATTAATGGTTATTTATCCAATGAAATCAAAATTGGTAGGTCAGTAAGACAAGGATGTCCTCTCTCGATGATTCTGTTTGTGTTCGCATTAGATCCATTGCTGTGGATTTATCGAGGGAATTCAAAGGATTACAAATATTGCAAAAAAGATTAAAGTTTTAGCACACGCGGACGACGTATCCATATTAGTTAAGAATAATGATGAAGAATTAAAAGCAATAAAAATAGTTGAAAAGTTTTGCTATATGTCGGGTTCCATGATTAATAAACAAAAATCAACGTTCCTTTCAATTGGTAAAACAAGAGACAGAGAAAGCAACAATTTATTAGCAGAAGTTAAAAAAATTAAATATTTAGGCATGACTGTATCGAATAATTTAAAAGAAATGATTAATGAAAACTGGGAAATAATAATAAATAAAATAAGGATAACTTTGAACATAGAATTGTCAAGGAGATTAAATTTAATTCAAAAAGTTTGGCATATAAATTATTATGCGCTTTCAAAATTATGGTATATAGCCCAAGTGCTTCCTATGAGAACCTTAGATGCACAAAAATTAGAATCATCAATAGGATACTACTTGAGGAATAATCATAAAATAAGAATAAATAGAAAACAATTAAAATTAAGGGATTCAAAAGGAGGTCTAAGTGTAATAGGTACTAAAGAACAAAGTGAAGCGTTAATGTTAAGACAAATAGTAAAAAACTATAAAACTAATAATATTAATAGTGAATTTATCAAATTATGGTCACAACAAAACAATTCACCAAATATTATTAAAAAAAGATTGGAAGTAATAGCCAATAACCCAGAATGGGTTGATGGAGAAATAACGACAAAAAAAATTATAATACATTATTTACAGAACATAATAGAAGACAAATCTGAGTTCAATTGAGAAAATATTTGGAAAAATGTGAGGAATGAAAATATTCCAACGGAATGGCAAAGTTCGAATTAAAAAATTGTTGATGAATGCGTAAATATGAAAAATAAGTTATATAAAATTAAATTGTCTGACTCGGTAGTGTGTTTAAATGTATGAAGGAAGATAATATTAACCACTACATAACTGAATGTGGACAAAAAAAGAAGGTATGGGATTGGTTAAGAAAGAAATTGGAAAATATCAGCAAGGAATCGATAGAAGACAATAACAAATTATTAAAATTTGGTATTAAAAATAGACCGAAAAGATATACTTAATATTTTTTTTTTGGCTCCTATCTGGCATTTTATACAATTTGTTAGAAGGAATAGAAGAAATCACAATAATTGAAAGGAACTTAAGGTTGAAAAGACAAGAAGAAATTAAAAGAAAGAATGAACATTTTGGTTATTATTTATATAATATATTTTAAATTCTATGCAATGTAATGTAAAATTATAAATGTATATTTGAATAAATAAATAAATAAATAAAAATTAGGACATGCTCTATTCGCAAATTACGGCAGGAAGTTCTGAAGACAGAAGTTGCTAGGCAACGGTTTTAGATAGAAATTTTGTTAAGGATACCGTCGTTGTGAATAGAGAGCTTAAACTTGTTACCTAGCAACGACATGATAAATCATAATTTACGATCTTGCCCGACATATTATGCGATCTTGCCAGCCAGATTTCACGTTTAAGATCTCTATTCACAACGCCGGTATCCTCATCATAATTTTTGTGTAAAATCGTTGCCTAGCAACGTCGGAATTTGAATTCACAACAACTTCTGTCCTCAAAAATTCCTGCCATATTTTACGAATAGAGCATGTCCTATTCGGCGATAGATGAACTATTTGGCCGATACCTTCAGTGTCCAATAGAAAAGCTGTATTTTGTCACGTAAATATCAATGCGTACTTGATTCATGTACTTCGTGTATATATAGCGGCGTGAATAAAAGATTAGTTTAGGAAACGCGGTACAGTAATTTTAAAACATTAAAATTTCCGAAAAAATGTAAATTTGTATTTTTTTTCAAATTTCCGTAATTTTATATGAAATATAAAAAATTATAAAATTTCAAAAAAATTAAAAAAAAAAATCGTTTTATTTAAAAAATTTCGAAATTTGCAAAAATACTCAAAAAAATTTAAAAATTGCGAACCTTTTTAAAAATTTTATATCAGTATTAATTATCCGATAAAGATACTGATTTTCAGTATCAATAATTGTTATATTAAACTATTAAGACTTTTATTATCTTTTAATTATTATTATCAGGGCCGGTCCTGCCTTGCATGCCATGCATGCAAAAAATGTGGGCGCACGCCTTAGGGGGCGCCAAAACGAGTTTCGGAAATTAAATTTATAATATAATATTTTTATTTTTTATCATTTATATAAAATCTAGAATAGTTAATAAATTATAACAAACAATCTAACTTAACTAGGGATACGGAGAGACAAAAAGCGTATATATTTTGCAATGTGATATCAGTAGAAACAATTAACCAATTAATAACTCTGCAAATTAGTAAATAACAGCTCTTTTCATAGCTTAATCTACTTATTCAATTTTTTCTTTGTTTGAAGTTACCGTGGAATCAAAAAAGAAATAATCCAATGTTCAAGACCGTAAGCGCAAATCTGCGATATTAAATTAATTATTGAGCATTATTGACGAAAAATTGTGAGATGATTTAGTTCAAACGGAACTTGTTAAAAAAAAAAATAAACAAATTTTAATAGGAAAAATGAAGAATGGGGAGTCTGTGCTTAGAAAATGGCATGTTTATTCCGAGAAATTGAATTGTAACTTTTGTTTTTGTTGCAAATGTTTCTCATCTGATGAACTTTGAATGTTGAAGACATGCGTGGTTAGAGTTATGGAAATGGAACAAATATAAAAAATGAAAGCAAAATTTACTTTGGAACGATAATCTTAAGGTTTTTTTATACCTAGCGGTGTCCATACTCTAAATTTAAAAATTATTAACTATGCAGAAATAATACATATCAAATATAATTAGTTTTTTTCAATATGGTTCAAGAAATTACACCGTTAACAATTGATCACAATCACAATTGAAACAATCTGATACTCTGAATATGACGGAAAAGCAAAGATGATTACAATTCGGGTCTTACGATATCAACAAGGAGAAGTTTACGACGCAAATTTGGATATTGTAAGTAATGAAAAATTAAATTAAATTAAAATTTAAAAAATCCAACATGAAATACGGGTGTTATGATTGAAAATGAAAAGCTCTCTTGGCATGATTCGCTCAATAGAATAAATTGCATAATAAATTAGTACAATGTTTCAAAACCCAAATATTAATATTGCACGAAAATTTAAAAATATTTGATTGTAATCAACCCGCAAATCGCCTCGATTTTCTAAACAAATTTCAAGTCAATGTATTTTATACGTTTTTGGATTATATCTAATTTTTTGTGTACTAAATCCAGAATAATCAAAAATTAATTTTAAAAAAATTTGTAAATATTTATATAATTTTAATGATAAACTGTTAAGAGTTAAGTTAAAATTAATAGGGGGGGCGCTAGAAAAAAAGTTGCATGCGGGCGCTAAGTACCCCAGGACAAATCATTTTTGAGGAAAAGCAAAGAATTTGAGAAAAAGCAAAAGAATTTAAGAAAAAATTCTGTTTTTTTTCTCAAATTTTTGATTTAAGCAGCCTACGGGCCGTACGTTACTCATCTCTGGCATAGTTTATTACAATACCCAAATGCGCCTGCAGCTGGTTAATGCTAATAATTTTTTTCTTTTTTTTATTATTTTAATAATTTTTACAACTGTCCTGAAACGGACAACAAGTAAAATATTTGACATGAAATTGAAGGCGTTGGCAAAATACAAATCATCTGACCATTGTCAGTGATTTGTCAAAGGTCTTATCTATTGTTGATTAGTGCAGAAGAAATTTTCTTTTTAATCGGGCCCTGGTAGAGTTGTTCTGAAGTTTTCTCGCGAGCAAGTTCGGGTGATCAGCTAGGCGATTTCTATATTTGTGCGAGTAGGCGATTATTTCATCCTTAACTGTGCTAGTGCCTGTGTCTTTGTGTATTAACCAATTTGGAACATACTTTGGTGCTTTCAAAATTTCTTTTAATAACTTGTTTTGAAATCTTTGAATTATTAAAGCGTTTGAGTTGGAAGTTGATCCCCATAGCTGTATGCCGTATGTCCAAATTGGTTTGATGATGGCTTTATAGAGGTAAATTTTATTATGAGTGTCAAGTTTTGATTTTCGTCCAAGGAGCCAATGATATCTTCTTCTGGTTTCTTCAAGCTGCTTTCTCTTTTTCTTAATGTGTTCTTTCCAGGTTAGTCTTCTATCCAGGTGTAAACCTAGATATTTGACTGTATCTGTTTGATCTATAATTTCGCCATTAAGTCTTACTGCAGGACAAGTCCCTTTGCAAAGAGTGAAAGTGATGTGTTTTGACTTGCTGCTGTTAACTTCTATTCTCCACAAGCTTAATCATTTTTGTATCACGTCAAGATGATCCTGGAGCATTTTTGATGTGATTATGGGATCTTTATGTGTTGCCATTATGCCTGTGTCATCTGCATATGTTGCTGTCAAAATGTCTTCTTTCTGTGGTAGGTCCGCAGTGTATATGAGGTATAATAGTGGCCCAATGACACTACCTTGAGGCACTCCCGATCTGACAGGATGCAATGAGGATGTTTCACCCCTTACACTAACAAAGAATGTTCTACCTTCCAGGTAGGACTTTATTATTAGGTATATATCAATCGGCAATGCATTTTTTATTTTGTAAAGTAGGCCGGGATGCCACACCTTATCAAATGCCTGACTAATATCGAGGAAAACAGCTGAACTGTTCTTGTTTTGGTAAGCCTTGTTTATATTGTCGACAATTCTATGAATTTGCTCTGGCGTGCCATGTTTTTCTAAAAATCCAAATTGAGGAGATAACGTTGCTATCATAAATAAATGGTGTTATTTTACTAATTAAGACCTTTTCAAATATTTTGGATAACGTTGGAAGTAAACTAATTGGTCTATAACTTTATACTTTATTCGGATTTTTACCAGGCTTCGGAATAATTATAATTTTAGCAATTTTCCATTGATCGGGATATGATTTAAGTCTTATTATACTGTTAAACAGGATTGTTATGAAACGGTAGGCTTTGTAGGGAAGCTCTTTAAGTATATTAATATTAATGTTGTCTACGCCAGGTGCTTTTGCAGATTTTGCCCTTCGGATTTCATTTGTAATTTCTGGAACTTTGATAATGATGTTTGATGAAAAATTTGACTGAACTTCTTTCAAAGAATCAAAAATAAATTTTTCTTCTTCTTCCGAGGATTTTGAAGAATTTGGCGTAAAAACTTCCTTGAAGTAAGTCGAGAAATATTCTGCTTTTTCTAAATCACTGCGTGCCCAAGTGTTATCCGGTTTTCTAATTGGAGGTATAGTAATGGCAGGACGTTTTAAGTTTTTTGTAGCTTTCCAAATCGAATGATCTGATATTGTTAAATGGGATAAAAAGTCTTGAAATTGGTCGTTTTTGAACGTTGTTATCTGTTGTTTAATCAATTTAGACATTCTGTTCAATTGCGTTTTGTCTTGTGGAGATCTGGTTAGCTGCCATCTTTTTCTTAGCCTCCTTTTCTCTGCAATAAGAGCTTTGGTATCTATGGAGCAAGTGTGGATTTTCTTTTTAATTTGTGGGGGGGTACTTTTTCTAGCTGCGTCTATTACAATTGCACTAAATTTATCAACAGCATTTTTCAGGTCATGTTTGTTTTTCAATGGTATATTACAGTTAAGATTTTGCTCTACAATGTTTCGGAATAATTCCCAGTGCGTATACTTGTTAGTTAAAAAATCATTTTTCTTGTCTTCTAAAATTTTTGTACTGTATGTGACTATTATCGGTGTGTGGTCAGAACTTACATCAAGACAAGATTTAGCCTGAATGTGTTCATTTGCTATACCTTTCAAGACGCAGAAATCCAATAGATCAGGTAATTTGCGCAGATCACTCGGCCAGTATGTGGGCTCGCCAGTGGATAGGGTCGTTAGCCCGTGTTTCTGGACGGTTTTATAAAGTTCGTTCCCCCTTGGATTTGCCAGTCGAGATCCCCAAAAGGTATGCTTCGCATTAAAATCTCCTCCCGCGATGAATTTTCTCTGAAGTGTTCCGAAAATTTTTTCAAATTGTTCACAGGTGATCTTGTGTTTTGGTGGACAGTAAATTGCAGATATTGTTAATTTTTCAGTTTGTTGTTGAATTGTTAGTGATGTGGCTTGTATAAAATGCTCATTGATAGATTTGTTTTGGTAATGTATGTTTGATGTTTTTTCTTATTATTATAGCAGTTCCACCGTGAGCTGTTCCATCCGGATGATTAGTATTGTAAAAATTATAATTGTTTAATTTGAAATAGTTTAAGTTTGTAAAGTGGGTTTCTGAGATCAACATAATATCTATTTTGTATTCTATTAAAAATATTTCTAATTCTTGCCTGTGTTGAGCAAGACCATTGGCATTCCAGATTCCAATTATTAATGAGTTACTACTCATTTTAATTTTGAAACGACGGTGGTTAGTAAATTTAGTATGATACTAATTTGGCCTACTAAATCTTTCATCATAGATTTTAGCTCAGCAATGTCGGAATTAGCTTGTTGCTGGTTGCAGACATTTGGATCTGGGATAATTCGGTCTATTGGGTTTGTGGCTTGCGCATACGATTTATTAAATTGAACATATGACGGTCTGTTTATAGTATTTTCTGTTGGATAATATCTGGTGCGAATTGGAGGAAATGTTTGAGCAAATAATTGTTTGTATTCCTTACAACCTTTGTAGTTGGCTGGGTGGTTTTCATTACAAAGTACGCATTTGACGTTTTTGTTGATGCGATCTGTCCATTCGCATTTTTACTGGGATGATCGCCAGCACATTTCACACATCTTGCGTCTCTGAAACAATACGATTTAGTGTGACCATTACCTTGACATTTTGTACACTGTACAATTTCTCTTGTTGGCTTTTTTGGCTCAATTTTAACTCTAATTCTATTCAAAAATTCTATGTTGAAGATGTCTTTGTTGTTAATGTTTTGTTCCAATTCTACCATGAACATATGTGAATATTTCTAATGACTACTTTAAATGTTCGGTTGGTTTTGCTTTGAAAAGAGTGCATCTGGGTGTTTCTAATTTTTAAAAGGTTCAAAATTTTGTTATATAGCTGTGCAGAACTCAACTGTATTCTGACTTGATCTGTACCAACAATTTTGTTAGTATAGTTACCTTTGGCGTGTGTTTCTTGTAAAATTGGCAAAGGTCTGATGTCTTTAACATCATGGACAAAAGTTGGCGGTGGTTTTAATACTACTTCTTTCTCTGTTGGCTCTTGAACTTCATTTAAAATTTCAAAGGAATTGCTGGTTAATGTAGGGTTTAACCAATACTCTGCAGGTTTATTTGCTTTATGTTTTTTGTACTTAACCTCGATCCATTTTTCAAAGCTCATGACTTTTGATCCTTGTTTGGATATCGATGGTTGTTGGTTGTGTGAAATCGACACAGGATGAACATTATCTAAACAAGATGAAGAATCGTTCAAAAGTGAGTTTTCTGATGGTGTCCGGATCTTCTTAGTTGGATTTTCTATATGAATTTTCACGCTTTTCCGAGGCATCGGTTGTGGAATAGTTTGTTCAATATCCATATTTTCTTGACAATTAATCGAATTTCCGTTCAAATTATGTGATAAATTGAGACGTAATTTTTCTGTGGTTTGATCCGAACATGTTTGCAAATCTTCATGTAATATATTATTTGTTTTGGTAAGAGAAACTTTGTTCATTGTGCCTCCATAAGGGTGACACAAAAATTTGTAATGTCAACACACTAATTACTATACAAGTTAAGTACACTGTTATAAAATATCACTTATTTAAAAACTACATTAATTTCATACTTTGATTATGGTTCACATACACAGTATAATAATTTGACGCGAGAGCATTCACTTTCACACGTCCGTCCGCGTCGAGGGTTCGACTTGAACTGCTAATAATTTTTATCACACATTTTGCTTAATGATTACAGCTTAAATCCACAAGCTATATTTTCAATGTCTCTACTTCGTAATTTTTCCGCCGGCCAAAGCGCCACTAATGTTTTTCTATCTCACTCTTTCAACCAATGACGAAACGAAAAGCTCTTCAATTTTCCATATCTATACATACAAACACATTTCACTCGTTAAAATTTTTCCACACATATAACATATCTCGATGAGAAGAGTCCTTTTTAAAAATCTTTTTCATTTATTTTATTTTAATTTAATATTTATAATAATTTATAGAATAAAAAATTATTGTGAAAGACAGATCAAATTGCTTATTCTAAAGGATTAATTAAGTAATTATTTACACATTTTATAGAAAGTGGAAGTTTTAGTTAGTGAATAAGTCAAAGTGGCGATCAAAAAGCGTAAGTTTCGCTTAACTTAAAGTGTAAGTATAGTTTATTTTCATTATAAACACACTATAGGTAAGCCGCTTTGTTCTCGAAGACCGGTGCTTATCAGCGGTTTTTGTCCTTTTTTCAGTATTATAATACGTATTTAGTATTTTGATAATTAGTAATAAACAAAGTTAGGGCATTTCGAAAACGATATAAATTTTGTATCCCAAACATTTTATTTTGTATACATAGGTAAAAACTAATTTACATTAGCTAGAATGTTGTAAAAGCTTTTGTATACGCCTATATTATTAAATTTTGAATAAAACTGTTTGGAACATTTTTCTTATAATATAATTAGCAATGTGTGATAATATATTTAGCAAATGTTTTAGTTTTCTTCTTTAACTACATTTTACAACTTTCTTGTTGAAAATTTAAAAAAAGTTTGATGAGATAATAAGAGCGCGCGTTACTCGCAATTTGCCCGCTACGGATCTCAGTTTAACCTAAAGTGTTGCTTAAATGCTCGCCTATAGTGTTTCTAAATGTCTGTTTTTTCTATTAAATAATTGTATTTATTTCATTAGTAATTTCAATATGCCGAGTGAAAAAAGAACTGTAACATCACTGATTTTTTCAAAAAGAAACCAAAAACTAGCAGCGAAGGTGGCTCAATGACCGAGGAAAATGCAACATTAAGCCAAGTATCCAACACCAACTTCAACATTGATCGACTGGAATCTGTTGAACTTGCAACATCAACATGTTAATTTGATGACAATAATTCTGAAGAAGTATCGTGGCCTATTATTTGGTGTGCGAAAACATGGTTATAAAGAAAAAAACAGTTTCCTTGGTTACTTTCCGAATCCGGAAAATTAGGTTGCTCTTCTTGTAACAAAGTTCAGCACTTGGGGGTACCTAAGGCCCGCGGTTTAAATATTTCTAAAGAATAGAGTTCCACATCCGTTTCTTACTACGGTAAAGATAAAAAATCGCAGTTAACGTCATTAAGAAAAAAAATTTTGAACACGCAAAATTAACAACGCATATTAGTTCGGAAAAAATTTTAAACAGCGAACAGCGTCAGCCAAGGGAAAATGTAATAGACGCTTTAAATAAGGCGTCAATTAATAGCACCTCTTTAGTATTTAGAACTGCTTATTATTTAGCCAAACATGACCGACCATATTCGGATTATTTCAATTTATTGCAGTTGCAAAATTTAAATGGAATAATTTTTGCACCTGGTTTACGGTCGAGATACACTTGCACAAATATAATTAACCACATATAAAAAAATATGAAATTAAGAATTTGTTCGGAAATTATTAAAAACTAGCTGTAAGTGGAATTCTGTCTTGAGGCAATTATGGCATCGTGCCTTAAGGCAAATTGCTGAAACTTCCCGTACCGTAACGAAATGTTTGAGGAATATTGAATGTTTTCAAATAGATTATTATAAATATTGTAACATTGTCTAATATTTATAAGAATTATATAAACTGAATTGCAGAGTTGAAATTATTTGTAAAGTATATTAGAACTATAGTCAGAATTAAACATAAAATCTGAAATATTTCGATATACAAAAAACTACAAAAAAAAAAAAAAAAAAAAAAAAAAAATTGGAACAAAATTTGTTTTTCCAAAATCAATTATTTTGTTAAGACAAGCAGAAAGTTCTTTGAATCATTTAAATCGGACGCTTAGTTCTCTCAAAAACTGCCATTTTTTACATATTTAGCTCCATATCTTCGAAATGGCTGGGCCTGCCCTTGCCAAAAACTAATAGACGCTTCTCCCAATCATTACTAATTGAATGTTTTTTAGATCATTCCAATCGGATACTCCGTTCTCTCAAAAATTCGATTTCTATTTTCTGCACTCTTTGCTCCGTATCTCCGAAACGGCTGGACCTGCCTTTGCCAAAAACTAATCAGCTCTTTTCCCTATCAATAGGAATCGAATGTTTTTTGAACCATTCAAATCGGTTGATCCGTACGCCCGAAAACGTGGACGAAAATTTGTATCCATACATACATACACACACACACACACACACACACACATCCATTTTTTCTGAGGTATGCCAAAAGGTTCAGAAACCTTCAAAACGTCGAGAAATGTAAAAATTTTCAATTCCGATTTTCGGCCCATTACAATAACTTACCCTACGGGAAGTTAAAAAAGTAAGATTTCGATTCTCATTGATGAATCTACAACGTTAAGTAAAAAATCTACTTTGATTATATTTTTAAAATTTGAAATAAATGAAATCAGCGAACCGCGATACATTTTTTTAGATTTAATAGAATTGAGCGATCAAAGAGCATCCACCATTACAGAATGCCTTTTGAATAATTTGGAAAAATATGGCTTCGACGATAATTATTTGCAACAAAATTTAATTGCATTTACCAGTGACGGAGCAAGCGTAATGTTAGGAAAAATGTCAGGAATGGCTACAAAATTATTGAATAAATTCCCAAAAATAATCACGTGGCACTGTTTGAATCATCGTCTGGAGCTCTCTGTTAACAATGCTGTCGTAAAAGTAAATCATTTTCAAAAATTTATGGATAAATTATATACCATTCATCATCAATCTCCTAAAAATCAACGCGAACTAGATTCATGTGCGGAGAATTTGGGAGAAGAAATTAAAAAAATAGGACGAGTTTTAGGAATAAGGTGGATAGCTAGTTCATTCAGAACAGTTAATGCAGTTTGGCAGAATTTAAAATCTCTTGCTGGACATTTTCATCAAGCCGAAACTGATGAAACTCGTTCAAAAACTGATCAGAGTGTATACATGGGTCTAAAAACTTTAACAGATAATAAAAAAATTACTATTATTAATAGAAATCAATTCCTTGTGAGTCTCATTAATAATATGACTAGAAGACTACATACAAAAAACGATTTAATAAGTGAATTTCGAGTATTATATCCAACAAAGTGGCCAGCAGATATTGAAATAGGCTATGGAGAAAAGGAAATCCAGTCTTTATGCACCAGGTTTAATTTAACATCACCTATGCGATCCATCAATGCGTTTAGAGGTTATATTGATACTGGAGGCAAAGTAGTTCCTGAAGATATATAAATTTTAATTCGATACATAAATATTGTACCTTGCAGTTCTGCAGAATGTGAGCGCGGATTCAGCAATATGAATATTATTTTAAATGAGCAGAGAAATAGAATTTTAATTGAAAATTTAGCAAATCTTTTATTTATAAAAATGAATGGCCCACCACAACAATTATTTAATCCAAATAATTATGTAAAAACTTGGTTAAGGTCTCATCGTTCAGCGGATGACAACAAATCAAGAAAAATTCAACTCCAAGAGCCTGAACATAATTCTATTTGGAATATTTTATAAAAACCATTACACTAATATTAAAACATTAATTCATGTTAAAACTGTTAAAAATATTTATTCAGTGTTGTTTAATATACTATTTGTATTTTATGATTTAACAACTTATGAAACATTCTTATTATTGTAATAAACATATATATGCTCAAAATGTTTTTTTGCATAGTTGCCAATCAAAATAATATACATTAAATACGGTTTTGTAATGATTTTTTTCTTTGAAATATGAGAACCGGTTCTTTTAATTTGAGCGTTCCGGCAAAAGAAATTTTAGCACAACACCACTGCTTATAAGCATTAGAATATTTTAGTCCTATAAAATATGAATTGTGAAATTCACAGCATATATTTATAATAATCTATTTGAAAATGCACAAAATTACTATTAATCATAAAATAGGTGAAAATCTGGCGCAAAATTCTTGCTCGCCTTACGACAGAAATCCTGACTGTTCCTGACAAGGAATACTGGCGTCGTGTGCACCAGACACCAGATTTTGTTCTGAGACAAAAGAGGTTCTCTATATGTGGAAATTTTCATCTGTTTATTTTGCAAATAAAGTTTACGCTTTTCAATTGTTGTGTTTCAAACAAACTTAATATCGACAATTGAATTGATTATAGTGCACAAACACAAGCTTCATATAATACATATTTATATATTCATATAATTACATATTTATTAACAAAGTCTAGTAATCGAGCAAAACATTACATATTTATATTTATATGAATGACCACAAATTCGTAGCGCTCGCCTAAATATGTCATTTCGAGACGTGCTTTGATTGGTTGTGCTCCACTGGCTACATATCACTTGTATTTTCATTGTTTTCTCAAGAAAAATTACGCTTTTGGAGCCAAACGGATACGCAACATCTGATTGGACTGAGTTGAGAAAACCGGTGTGAAGTTGTTTCTAGAAAATTCTGTGCCATGTTTCTATTAGTCTGTTGGACAATGTGTTGGTGGCCAGGAATTCTAAGTTTTATGAAAAATTTCGAAATCTGTTCACAAAAGTTTAATATAATCAAAAACCCTTACCAAATGGTTGCAATAAGAATATGCGACAATATGTCCAGGGATATACTCAATAATTTCCCGAAATTTCACGCCGATCGTATGTAACACTTTCGAATCCATATAGTACAGTCTGACAGACATTTTTATATAAATAGATGTGTTCGCATGATATTGAGGTACATTGAACTAACTTGAATTTCATAAATGCATAGTTTGTTTCAAAACAGTACTCAAAATTTTTTTAGTAGATTCATGTTGTGGAAGAAAATGCAAAATGAATAACGTTAATAAAGTACATAAAATGTGAAGGTATATATAATTTTCTAAGTATTGTACTGAAGTCAAGCCAAAGTGACACTCAAAATGACTATACAAATTTGTATTTAGTATTGAAAAGATATTTCAAATAAAAACAAAAATGTTCATGATAATTTATTTATTCCCGTAATTATAATATTGTAATATATTTGACCGTTATTAATTCTTCAAATATTGATACATTAAAACAGAAAGAAATTAGTTTATATTGAAATATGAAGAAAAAAGTATAAAAAATTGAATTTATGTTGTTTAAATTTTGCTGTTCTTTTCATAAAGAGCCGATATTATTTAAAAACACAATATATAATGCTTAAAGTTGTATTACACAAATATACAAAACATTCAGAATAAAAAAAATTTAAACATTTTTGTTTTTATTAGAATTTCTAATTCAAAAGTTTGTAGAATGTAGTTGTAAACATCATGATTTTTCAACATGTTGCATGAATCAATATGTTAATATTGTATACATACAAAATTTCACATGCATTAGAAAAACTATACCAAGAACAATACATATTAAATTTGTGCATACATTACCCATCTGAAAAATATTTAACGACTCTGGAAAACTCATATTATTGTAGTTGTTTCTCTTTGTTTGATTAAATGTTCTTGCATTTTTTTTGATAAACTTTTTTGGTGTATTTGGCACAGATGCAGATATATTTTGAATAGTTGTATTATTCATAGAAAACTTAAAGTGCGGAGTACAGTCATCACTTAAATCCAAGGAAATTGCTTTTTGTTTACTTTGAATTAAAGTTGGAGTTTTAAAAGCACAATCACGTACTGAGATATTATGTTGCAAATTTTCATCTTTATGGTTCAGATTTAAAGTCAATGATTTGAGATTTCTCAACTTCTTGCGCTTATCAATATCTTTAGCATCAACAACACTATTATTGTTTATCACCACTGAAGCATTTTCTGAAGCACTCACAGTTGTGGTCGGCAAAGGGTCGTCCATAAAATCTATTATTGTGGAATCCAAAGAGATTGATTTTAAACGAGCTCGTCGATGCATTATTGTAGAACAGTCTATATTTAAGTTTTTAGCAAAAACAGTGCTTATGTCATCTTCTCTATCATTAATTAACCACTGTTTAGTCTTTTTTATAGAATCTTCACACATATTATCAGTTACTAACTCTTGGGACTCAGGAAATTTAAAATACTCAGGTGTTTTGATTGTTGACTTTGCAGAATAATATTCACAACTCTCGGGAGAGTTAACTACTCTGTAATAAACAAAAACAATATTTTATAAAAAAACATATAATTTTATTAAAATCGTTTTATTATAATTTTACCCATCAAAATCCACAGAGCATTCAATATTGCATGTTTCTGATTTCTCCTGACACCTTGCTGGCATACTTAAACCAATTGATTTATCACATGTATTATATTCAGAAAAACCTTGGCTATTGCATGTTTTAGGAGTGTAGTAAGCAATATTGTCAACCATCAGTGGCGAATGTAAATGATAATTGTACATATGATCTTTATTCGGAAGTAAATCAAAATTAAATACATTCGATTCTGGACTGTTGGTACATAAATCACTGTTATTAGGCAAAGGAGGTTTTTCACTTTCAAAGGGAAAAGATTTTGAACAAATATTTTCTTCATAATTAGATGCATTTGGTAATTGATTGGATGAGATTGGAGTTGCTTGAGACTTCACTGACTTGGTCTTTGAAATATTTTCAATGTCTATAGTATTATTAGCGACAGAGTTCTTAAATAAATCATTACATTGCAAAGTGAAATTACCATCTCCTATACAATTAAACGCACTTACAATGTTCTTTTCAATATTGGTATTTTCGCTATTCATCTTTTCTTTATAATTGTTTTGAGTAATATCTCTGACTTTCAAACAAAATGATATAATCGCAAATATACAAATAAAGCTCATGTAAATTATTACTATAAGTGTTACAGAACAAATAACTCCATGTCTATGATCGTTAATTATTTTTAATGTTACATATTCTTTATTTAATGAAATCTCGGTTGTGAAAATATAAATCGTATTAAATGTTGATAAGACATTCCTAGAAAGGTTCCCGAAGTTGTCTTTGGCCATCTTAGCATATCTATATGAAATAAATATAGTTCCTATAAAATTAATTATTAATGCAATATTACTACGTGCAAACAAGCTCAGTTACCTTCTCGTGAATTCGTCATTTAAATATTCCTAAGTTAATAACACAATCTCCAATCAACAGTAATATAATTTTAATTTGATGAAAATCATATCCAACTTTACAAAGTGAAGTAATATTCTTTATTTTAATATAATGTATTTTAAAGATTTGTACGTTTCATGAACCATTTACACATGTTCGAAAACTTTTGACAGATAAATGCTATTACCAATTATCAAGCGTTCAATAGTTTTAACTGTCAACATGGGAGTCAATAAACATACACGGCTCTAAACACAGGATAAATAGTGCTGAAACGAAGTAAATCACGATACCAACATTTAAAAAATCAGAAATTATTTTGAGCAGGCATACCAACAGCAGAGCATCTATAACATGGCTTCTGTCAAAACAAGTGAAGCATAGATAAAAGAAGAGTATCTAAAGTGAAGAGTGTCTGAACCATAGACCAAGGGCGAGCAACCTTTTTAACCCATGGGCCAATATAAATTTTCAAATTTTTTGGCGGGCCGCACGGTGTTTATATATATATATATATATATATATATATATATATATATATATATATATATATTTTGTAGAGTTTCGAACAAGTATCCAAAAATAATACAAAATAAACCAAAATGTTTCCATAACTTTCAAAAAATTTTCTATTATGTTTAATATCCTGTTCTGATAATCCACTCATTTATTTTTATCATTTTTATCATTTTCATTGTGATCATATTAACATATTTCTGTACATTATTATATATATTTTTTTTTCTGCAATTAATTTATTATTTAAGAAAAATCTATTTTCTTTTCCTAAACATATTGTTTGCTAAAATCTCATCAAGATCATGTTTCTTGACAGATGTCCTGAAGATGGAACGTACCTAGTTCCGAAACGTCGACAGTAAAACAAATAATTAAATAAAGAAATTGTTTATTAAAAACTTTTCTTGTTTTTTATTTTGTATTATTTTTGGATTCTTGTTCGAAACTCTACAAAATATACACAAATCCAAGACTCTACCATTCAATATATATATATATATATATATATATATATATATATATATATATATATATATATATATATATATATATATATATATACATGGCCGGTAATCTCAGAACAAACGTCTGTAACCCGAGTTTAGTTAGAGCCCCTGCCGCCGGTCGCGCTTGTTTTCATTGTTTTTTTTCACTTTGAAATCGAATCTGACATATGACAGATAGGTAAATCAAACATGGCGACCATTGTAATAAATTTTTTATGAAGAGATTACCTAGACAATATAATAAACGCTTGTTAAAACACGACCTTAAACCATGCTAATTTTGACGTTTAGCGGTCATAGAAACGGTCATTGACCTTTGATCGTACTTTTAACGGACGCTATGAAGTTGTCGTCGGAACGAGTGTTTAGCTGTCATAAATCGATTGTACATTTCACGGACGACATGAAGTTGTCGCCGACAAGAATAGTTCGGCGAAAAAAGTAGTTTAAACCTGAAAACCAAATATGAAGATCCTATACGATATAATAATATATGATGGAGATATCATACTCAAATATTGTCTAGGATCGAATCTTGCAAAGATGTTGGCCTTTAACGTCGAGATTTAGGAATTTGCAATAACAAATTATTTATATTTAATCTCTATGACAAATATTTGAGAAAGAACGAAATATAGTTATTCCAGAACATATTAAAACCAACATTACGGAGTGCTTTGATTTGGTATTCAAGTATTATAAGATCAAGTTTCAAATTTGTCATGAGTAGGGACTCATTTGACTGCAGTTAGTTTTTACTAAATAAAGGCTAGGACGTTAATAATAATAATAAAATAAATTCAAACTAGAATTGAATGTGATAATATAGCCTACTGGCGTTAGGACAAATAAAACAATCAAATTTGCAGCCACCTTTTGCAAATTATATACATTTTTAGTAATTGCACTACTCAATGGAATAAAGCAACATGTTTCAATTTTGTGTAAATAATAAAAATGAGATTATTTTTGCTAACAATATAGCTAGTGTAAATGATAGCAAATTCAATAATATCATTTAGCCCAATGAATAATTTTACTAAAAATTATATTTAAACAATTTTATTTTAGATTAATTAATTAATTAAATAAATATATTTCATTGAATATATATGTGTACATCATGGGGAGTTATCTTCGAACAAATGCGCGTTGCACTGTTTTGGTCCTGAGTAGTTTCAATTTTTAAAAACAGATGGCTCATGTGCACTCAATTTCAACTACAAATTGTTCGTGGTTCATGCAAGTGGCTGTCAAGTATTTGATTGCTGTATGGCTGTACGAATAACCTAACTTTTTGAACTCGTGTTGTTTCTAATTAATTAATTTTGTTTAAGTGAACATTTGTGAAATTTAATATGGCAAAGTGTTTTTATAGTACCCAAAAAGTGTCAAGTGCGGGTTAAAATATTTAGCTATTCCAATACAAGTTTCCGCAAAGGTATTTTTTAATAATAATTGCAGCAATAATTATATATAATCAAGATATGTCAACATGTTATTATATTGAATAGGTGTCTTGGGGGTACCTGCAAATTGCTGCAAAATGCACGAACAAAGCGCAGGAGTACTTTTGACAACCAAAGAATGCAATATGTAATGACAAGAAGGATTCATAAACAATGCAATAATTTAAGGAATAAGTCGTACAAAAAGTCTCCAAAGGTCTACTATTTTTGGAGACAAATATTTATTTTGCCATGTCCTCAAACATTGAGAAAGTTGCATTCAGAGATACAAGTGTATAGCGGTATTTATGAGTGTCTATTTAAAACATTAGGTTCAGCTATTTCTTTTAAAAAGTATTAGTAGCAGATACTGTGTTTTGATGTTTGATGAAATACCATTATCTTCGGAATTGTTATATGATTGGATTGAATCTCATATTGTTGAAGTTGCAAAACAGTTATTCAGCTAGTATGGTTTAAATGTTCATCAACGTAAGTTCATTGTTATATTTAATAAGATTATTTATTACATTAGCAAATGTAAACACTTATAAAGTAAACTAGTATTGGTTCAAATGTTTATCAACGTAAGTTCATTGTTATATTTAATAAGATTATCTATTACATTAGCAAATGTAAACACTTATAAAGAGAGTCTATACCATACATAATATTTTAATGTATTTTGATTGAAGATTAGTGTTATAATATTGCTTTTATCTTTTGATTCATAAACAATTGTATGTACATAAAACATTATTCTGTTTATTGTAAACACTTTGTTGATCTTTTATGGCAATTTCAATGATAATGTTTTCATGATGGAACATGGCTAAATGTAATGTTATAAAACACTCGTACAGAAACTATTCAAAGGTTTTGTTAAATGCAACTTTACTATTAATTCATTAGATAGCGAAATAACTATTACATGCAGAATTAATAAAGAACAATGTCTCGTAAATGAGTTTTAATCCTAGGAATTTGAATTTCTCTCAATTTTGATATCAATATATATATTTTATGTTTTTAGGACTTTTTTGTTTGTGAAGTATTTGTACTTTTTAACAAATTATTTGTTTTTTTCTTAACCCTTTAAATTTTTGTATTATTTGTCATTCCTTCTAAATTTGTAATTTCATTGCGTGCTTCTGTGCTTGTAGTTTCTTCTTAGTTTTTAAGATTTTAATATATTAATATTAGTCATTAAGTAATTAATATTAGTCAGTTATTTGTGCTTAGTTTAGTTAAATACTTCTGTGATTTTCTTCACTTAGATATTTAGTTTTTGAAATATTATTTAAGCATAATTGTGAAATTATAATACTTTTATAATTATGTATAATAATTATTATATTTTCAAACATTCCATAACTGTAATTATAATTGTTAATATAAACATAATTTTAATTGTTCTTTAAACATATGTAATATCTTTGAAAATATATATTTTGTATTTCGTATGATTTGTTCTTATTTCCAATATTAACTAGTGGGGTGGGTGGCATCGTGCCTTAAGGCAAATTGCTGGAACTTCCCGTACCGTAACGAAATGTTCGAGGAATACTGAATGTTTTCAAATAGATTATTATAAATATTGTAACATTGTCTAATATTTATAAGAATTATATAAACTGAATTGCAAAGTTGAAATTATTTGTTTCAACAAAAAACTAAAAAAAAAAAATTAAAAAAAAAAATGGAACAAAATTTTTTTTTTCCAAAATCAATTATTTTGTTAAGACAAGCGGAAAGTTTTTTGAATCATTCAAATCGGACGCTTAGTTCTCTCAAAAACTGCCATTTTTTACATATTTAGCTCCGTATCTTCGAAATGGCTGGGCCTGCCTTTGCCAAAAACTAATAAACACTTCTCCCAATCATTACTAATTGAATGTTTTTTAGATCATTCAAATCGGATACTCCGTTCTCTCAAAAAATCGATTTCTATTTTCCGCACTCTTTGCTCCGTATCTCCGAAACGGCTGGACCTGCCTTTACCAAAAACTAATCAGCTCTTTTCCCTATCAATAGGAATCGAATGTTTTTTGAACCATTCAAATCGGTTGATCCGTGCGCCCTAAAACGTGACTGGAAATTTGTATCCACACATACATACACACACACACACATACACACACACACACACACATCCATTTTTTCTGAGGTATGCCAAAATGTTCAGAAACCTTCAAAACGTCGAGAAATGTAAAAATTTTCAATTCCGATTTTCGGCCCATTACAATAACTTACCCTACGGGAAGTTAAAAAAATTATTCAGGTTTTTGGGGCTGTATACGATACGTACAAATTAAGAAGTAAAACCAGGGGTAATTAAAATATTATACATGTGCTGCCATCTATTTTTAAAAATTTGTATTTCAATCGAGGTAACGTCAAACCGCCAGACATAGCGATCTATTATACTTGTTTATCTATGGTGTACATAATATTTCTCATTTCGGATTTTTACCCGTAGGTATATCATCCTTCATATTTGTTCTATCAATACAATAATAAGTATTTCAGATATACAAGTTGTGACATAATTCTGTGACAAAAAAGAGGAAAGAAAATTTATTCCCCAAAAAAAATCACTTAGCACTATTTATAATAACAAATAATAACTCAAAAAGGAGAAAAACAAAATAAAAGATTTATTCACTTTATGGGAGAATATTTGCGTCGAGCCAAGTTTCATTTACCGCTATGGGTCGATCAGTATATATTTTGGCATGGCGTGATTGCCATACCAAATATCGTCTCTTGTGTATTGGCCGAGGCCCGCGATGTTAACATTAGGATGATCCCCACATTTTAGATAAAAATTCTCAGTGAGCTTTTTTATAAAGTCTATTATGGTCGGTAAGTCAGTCTGTTTGTGTATGTATTTTGAAGAGTAGTAATGTCTAGTCAGTGGGTCCCTTATTTTGTTGAGTACGAGTCGTAGTGTCTTATTTTGTAATGTCTGTAGTTTTCGTAAGTTAGTCTTAGTCGTCGCGTTCCATGCCGGAGCGGCGTATGTCAGTATCGGTCTTATTAGTGTCAAGTAAAGTGTTCGCTTGTTCTTCACGCTTAGCGGGCTGTTGTGGTTCAAGAGAGGTCTCAGTAGATTTAACATCCCGTAAGCCTGTCCAATTTTTGTATTAACATGTTTTGTGAAGCTGAGTCTATGGTCCAGGGTCACACCAAGATATTTGACATCCTTGGACCACTCAACTTCACAGTCCAATACTTTAATTTTGTCCAAGTCAGTCAGTCTAGTCGTGGCATTTCGGCTCTTTGTGAAAAGAATAGCCTCCGTCTTTTGCGGATTGATTTTAATTTGCCATTTGTCAGTATATTCAGTTAGTTTGTCTATGTGTGTCTGTATCTTTGTAGTCAGTAGTGTAGGTGAGCGTGATGATTTGTATACGGCAGTGTCGTCAGCAAACGTCAGTAACGTTGTGTCGGCGTCAGTGGGTATGTCGTGAATGTAGACGTTAAATAGTGACGGTCCCAGGATTGAGCCCCTATTTTATTTTAGATCAAATATTAATAATTTCAAAGAATAAAAAAAGAATAGTACTTATTTTATTTAACATTTTTATTAAAAATCAATAATATATAAACATTTTATATTATTTGCAATATGAACCATGCAATAATAACATCCAAACGATATGAAGCATGAGAAAATTATTGCAAGCCAAAGCCAAACAGAAAGAAGTAGATACTGATTGCTTAATATTTAGATTTTTTATTATTAACTCTTTTATTTACAACTTTCCAGTAAAGGACATTCAGTAAATTTGATGAATTTAGGTGGAAACTTAAAAACTATACTACTTTCACCATCCAAAAACCATATTGTTAAATTAATAAGATTTCTATATCTTTCGCAGTTTGAAAAACCATGACAACTGATAAAATGTATTCATGTGCATATAGCTACGTTATAATTGCAAAAGCTGCAGGTCATTCTACCTTAGAAAGTCATATGTATTAATTTGTCAAATTGATATAAATCAAATATAATGATGCCAACACAATTGGGTTTATTCTCTATTTAAATCCATTTGTATGATTAGTCGATGCAACATATTATAATATCCTATCAAGCAAAGATCATAATATACTGGTTCTTGATTGTGTACCTAAAAGAACAATTTATAAGTTATACAATACAGAATACAAATAATCAGTATATGTAAAGCACTACATACCTATAAAATGTTCTCTCGAGCTGAGTGGAGAATTGGGAATGGAAGATGGATTAATGTTAAAATGAGTAGACGGTGTAGCAGTTTGTGAAGATAAATACATGTAGAGAGCTGAGGTTGATGATGAAGAAGGTTGTAGAAATAAAGACTTGTACGGAGCTAAGATTTATGATAGAAGGTTGTGGAAATAAAGATGTGAAGCCCAAGAATTGAAATTGGAAAATGATAGTTAAGATGTAGAGACATGTGAAATGGAAGAAGGTAAATTGAAGTGTGTAAAGGATGTTGAAATAAAATGTGCACGTGAAGGAAAGGATTTGCGAGGAACTATGTGGATGAGCATAGGTGAACGGAGCAATGAAATTGATATTGGAGAGTAATGTCGAAGATGTGGACATATGTGAATTGAAAAAAGGTAAATTGAAGTGTGTAAAAGATCTTGCAGGTGAATGGGTTGCTGAAAAACAAGATTTGGCAGAAACAAAGGGTAATGAAGATACATTATTAGTAGCAGCAGGGATACCGTTGTGAATTTATTTAACATGCCTTATTAACGACGATTTCTATTTAAATGTGTTGTTGTGTAATGAGCAGATATTAGGCAGTTCAGGTTTTAAACCATGTTTCTGTCTCATGTGCCAAAACAAAGACCCGCGAGTGGCGCAAGGTATCTGGCACTCTCGACAAAATGAATCTCATTCAATATTCATGGCGCAAACTTGATAATAATTGAAGGAATATAATAGAATATACGTAATAACAAATAATGCTAAACTATAAATTATAATAAAAAGTCTAACCTAACCTAAAATCGAAGCCTAACCTAATTTAAACTTTGTGAATAAGGAAGAAAATAGGCGTTAAAAAAACGTGAAGAAGTACGAATAATAATAAAAAGTAATTAAATATCCAAAAAACAATTAAACCTAATTGAAACTATACTAAAATGTATCCTAATCTTAATATATGGAATATACGGAATGATATAATAAACGAGAAAGCCTAAAAGAGTAAACATGAATGTAAATAGCAAAAAAATTAATTAAAAACAACGTAATAATATTAATAAACAAGAAAAAGTTCACTTGATAACAAACGACACGGACGCGTCGCAACCATAGACCTTATACAATTTCATGGACTGCTAGTCCCCATACATTTCTCAAGTAAAAAAGTGTCAAAAGATGTTCTATGGTATGAGGGCAAACGAGGGTAATTTTGCGGCCGAGATATGTCAAACTCAATCGCTTGAACGTCAAATGAAAGTCCGTGTGTTCGAAATTGTTGGGAAAATATTATATAATATACAATTTATGTTAAACTAATGAATGTAATGAACTATTTATATATTTATTTATTTATTTTAGTTATACAAAGTGTTTAAGGAAAATAAGAAAAAAAATTTAAAAAATATTTTACATATTATAAAATTCACTGAAAATAAGAACAGTTGGCTAGAGCTATTATGGGAAATTAGAAAGCAACAATGAAATATTTGTTTAAATGTAATATATTTATTATTGGTGTTTAAAAAGCACAATTTTTGTGTGAAAGTGGCGTACATATTTATCAACTTTGCTTTTTTTATGTTCTTCATGGTGCATTCTAATTGTTAAATACATTTTTGCGTCAAAGTTGATAAGGTCATGATAGTGCTGGACAAATTGCTGGAAATGGCTTGATCTAAAAAAATGTGCAAGTCCCAAATCATTCAACTTTCGGAGAATCGTGCTTTCATATGAACTTTTGTACATTAAATTTAAAGAATTTCGAATTAGGGTTTCTATATATAAATTTAATTTAAACATTTTATCGGAAGGATATGAAAGATATCCTCGATTTTTTATATCGATGAATGTCGAATTTCCCGGAATACTTGCGAAGCATTCAGAACAGGTTTTACTGCAATCAGGAACTTTACCACAGACCAAACACATTTTAGAAGACATTTTACTTTTAACAATTTTACAACAGGTATATTTTTATCCTCTTTTAGTTTAAAAACCCGAGCGATCAAACATCACGTGAACCCAAGTAACTGTAAAATTTAAGCGATCGAGTGCATTCGACTAATCTCGGTAAAGCTCGTGTTCGTATTTGACATATCTCGGCCGCAAAATTACCCTCGTATGCCCTCATACCATAGAACATCTTTTGACACTTTTTATGCGCTCAACTAGCAGTCCATGTATTGTATAAGGTCTATGGTCGCAACACGAAAAAGAACCGCCATAATATTTGACACGCTGTTGACAGTTGATGTACAGATCTACTTGTTGACAGTTGAAGTACGGTAAAACTAAATGGCCGATTAGCAGAATTTAATGGATCCTCTTGTTAAAGTAAAAAACAAATAAGCTGTCGAAGTGCATTGTTTAACGATGAAGAAATACCAAGAAAAATGCATGTATTATGTAGTTCCAGCGAGAAACGACGAAGTAAAAGTAAAATGGTTAATAATATTTGCCGGCTTTCAATCTAAGTGAGTACTTTTATTATTATGCATACTTCAAATTACTTTCAATCAATACTAGAAATTTTAAGGTTATAGACAGAGAGAATTCCTGTCAGCTCTCTGAAAGATATGTTATTAAATAACTAAATATAAATTATTCTTGTTCTAATAATGTAGGTTCATAACTAATAATTCTACATCGATTTTTTCAGCAATATAAAAGGAAAATACGTTTAATTGTAAAATGTTTAGACGGTTTACTAAACACATTCACAAGTATACAAGTATTGATATGAGATGAATGAATACACAGGAAAAAACAATAAGAATGAAGTCTGAAATGTGCTGAAATCTTTGCTGATCTCCCACTAATATTGAACAGTAGGACTCGTAATTATATATTAAGTCAGTTTGGGGAACATACTAAAAACACTAATGATATAATCGTAAGTGGAAGGAAATTTTCAATTAATGGTGAAATTCTAGCTAGTGCAAAGGTTAACTTAGGTTTGGCTTTGTCACAGGAAAAGTTTTTAAGTATTAATAATTTCATTTTTATATTACAAGAAATATTATCTGCGTTGTTTAATGATGATAAAGGGAATCACATTGTATAGATTTTCAGGAACTGTCAAATGACAGGCAAAGTATAATCATGATTAATGATAAAATTCTAGCTAGTGCAAAGGGATAAAACACCCTTAATGTGCACTTGCTTATTGCTTATTTGACTATTCTGAAAGAGATGTCAATAGCTTTACTCTAAAATGTCTTATTGTAGATGCTATAAGAAAACTATTAAGTACTATTATAATAATATCAATGATTTGTTTTTCTTTAAGACAATGATAATAATAATAATGACAAGAACCAACATTTGAATGCACATTAACAATAGCGCAGAAAAGATTCCCAAATAGAGACTGTACATCATAGATATTATGTAACTTAATGTTAATCAAAATAAGTATATATGTGTATATATATATATATATATATATATATATATATATATTTATGGTATGAATTGTGGTTATATATGTATATGTATATATATAAATAATACATACTTCATGTACATTTCTATTCGTTTTGTATTATGAAAGGCTGATATGCTAAAATGATATTACACACACACACACACATATATATATATATATATATATATATATATATATATATACATTGTGGGTAGCGTGTACATTTATGTACATTTTTATGCTTTTTGCACACAGCCCAGTAAACATGCGATATGGCCACAACATCGTGGCAATATTTTATTTAGGTCGTGTGACATGCGATTCCCATATTCATTTTCCTCGATATTTAATGGATACGGCCGCAAATTTATGTAACTATCGAACAACTATCGAGGTTCGGTCTCTGGCGCACGTGGCGTTCGTGATACATGAAAATCGACGTTGACCCACATATGTTTGTTTATTATGATAAGACCGTCTGACGTAAGGCGTTCACCCCAGTCATGACGTCATTGGCGAATGAAAACGATTCGGTCATGACGTCATACAAAATGGCGACTCAGTTATGACGTAATAGCACCTGAAAGTGATGACGTAATGCAATTAATATTCTTTTCTGTACGAATAAGCATTTATTCACGTGAATAATAAGAAATTTTACAATATTTAAATATTACAAATTAGAATTGTAGTTTAGAAATTATAAAATTTTAACATGAACTATACTAGAAAACTATTTACAAATTATTCAATCTTAACATATTAATAACAGTATATTTAATGAAAATTGTTGTATATCTAATGAACGTAATTCTATTTTTGGGGCGTAAAGTGTGAAGTGTTGCATAAGTATTCTATCGCCACTTCCTTATACATCAAACAGCCTGCCTATTTTTCATTATTTCATTCTATCGCCAGTTCATTGCATCAAATGCCAGGATACAGATTATGCACATATGACATACTGCCCCAAATTTTGGAAGTTTTCTAAAACAAATTCAAACATAATGTGATTTACTGTATATAATATAATATATATATACAGCTACCATATGTGTAGCTACCTACATGTTCAGTGTACAAATCTCCATCATTTTAAAGTCGCTTTTACATATACATTTTTAACACTGACTGATTTCATTCTATCGCCAGTTCAATACATCAAATGCGAGGATACAGGATATTCATATATGATGTACTTCTTGGAAGTTTTCTAAAACAATTTGAAACATAATGTGTTTTATTGAATCTAATAATATATATACCACCCCATATGTGTAGCAACTTACATATTCAGGAGACAAATCTAAATCGAAATCGCTTTTGCACATACATTTTTTTTAACCTGATTGAATTCATTCTATCTTCAGTTCATTATACATCAATACATCAATCAAGTTCATGCATATATGACATACTGTTCCCAATTTTAGAGGTTTTCTAAAACAATTATAAATATAATGTATTTGTTACCAAATAATATATATACAGCAACTATATATGAATCAACTTACATATTAAGAAGATAAATCTCCATTATCTTCAAGTTGCTCCTAAACATACATTATTTGAGCCTGTCTAAAGATCTGTATATTGTTCATCGTTTCATTCCAATTTTGTACGACTTCTGAAATAAATATGAGCATGGCATACGTGTTTGCTATTTATATATATTTGTATAGCTATTATATTTGTAGTGACTTACATATTCAAACAATCATTCTCGATCCGCTTCTCAACCGACTAATTTAAGAGATTTAAGAAGTGAGGTTATGTCGAACACATGGATATGTTAATGTCTTAATTTAGTAAAATAATTATTTTAACCTTGCTAAACGATCCTTATTATTGTCCTCAGATTTTGTAAGATATGCTATTTGGTTACCTCCTTTGTCATCTAAAGAAATCGACATAAAATAACGTTTCTTCATCCCAGGATATAATGCACTAAATGGAATTCAAAATCGTGAAGTAATTACATATCTATATAAATAATATATGATATACTTACGGTGTCATTTTTCTACACTTTTCTACAATTATCACTAGAAACAAGTTGCTTAACTAAACGAATGTAATTATTATACAAAAGAAAATATAACTTGATACATGACAAATTCCTGACATATTGCGCCATTTTGTTAGCTTTCGTCAAAGAAACAGTCGGTTCCACCAGTGGCCACGGCGCGCTGATGTAAAGCTTTCTTTGTATGGTCACACACACCAGCACACAACGCACACAACGCAGCGCACGACGCGTTTGCTTCACGCCGTGTGACGTCATTGATTATGCTTTGCATGTGTGCTAACACACACCAGCGCACGACATGTATCTCACATGAAATTCAACGATGTCATTACCCCCGACAGCGCGTGTTTATGTCTCGTGAGACAACTCAATGCGAGCTTTGCGTGTATTGTAACACACACAAGCGCACGCAAGTTTAAAATCCTCTTGTGGCGTAGATTCGATAACCGCATTATAATAACGATGTCGATATTATAGAAGATCACATCGCGTGTTTACTGTATAAACTTTTATACAGCTTAATACCATCTATTATAATCATATATAATGTTATATATATATATATATATATATATATATATATATACACATTGTGGAAAATGTGTATATTTATGTACATGTAAAATGTAGAATGTTTTTGTGAAAAATAAATGCTTTTAAAAAGAAAAAATTTTTTTTAATTTTTTTTTTTTTTAATTTTGAATTAAAACGGTCCATATAATTTTGGTTCATTTCTATAGTATTTTTTATACGCACCTGTTCAGGCGACTAGTGCCATCTGTAGAGGGGGGCTTCAACTAACACAGGAATGTGGCAACGAAATATGGCCCGAGAGAGCGATCTATATACTCTTCTTTTATCTATGTATATATATATATATATATATATATATATATATATATATATATTTTGATGAGTTATTTAGAATCGGGCAGTAACACCAAGTAAATAATAACACCAATTTACTTGGTGTTACTGCCCGATTCTAAATAACTCATCAAAATATATATCAACACCAAACTCACATATTTCAAAATATATATATATATATATATATATATATATATATACTAGTTGACCCGGCAAACGTTTTGGCTACGGAACATATTTTTAGAAAATCATTAGTATAAAAATGACTAACTAATCCTGAATGTATAAATATTATTACATTTAATTAAAACCCACTGCAAATGCTAAAATACTAATAACTATAGGATAATTTACCCACTGCAACGCTAAAATACTAACATCCATAATGTAATTATGTTATACTCTGAAAAAAAAAATCCAGTTTTCTCTCAAAAACAGTTTTATCTCCTGATTTTAAAATTAAATTTCTATTTTTTTGCTGAAATAGCTTCTTTTGCGAGACATTCAAAAACTATGTACTTCTTATGCACATCGAGAAATATTTGTACAATAGGATAAGCCTGCAAATCAGTTAGTTTTATCGAAGGTAACCATTTTGTTGCCATTTTTAAAATGTTGCAGCGGATAGAGCGGAAAAATTTAAGCTTTTTTATAAGCCCAAAAAAATCTTGATCGAATATCAATTAAAAACGTTCACAAAAAGGCAATAATAGTTAATTGATCGATTACCGAGCTACATAAAAAATGATTGGACTACTAAAATGTTTATTATAAAATAATAAAAATTTGGAGTTGTGTGTAGTTTTCCATTTCACATAAAAAAAATAAAATTGCAGCTTTGATATGTTTTACTCAGCTTTATTTAGGTAGTGATTTTTTATGAATTTTGTGGTTGACATTACCACAGGTCCACAAAAAAGAGTTGACTGTATTGGGTGTGTGATCGCTGAAGATAAATCTATAGTCAAAATTGGTGCACAAAATATTGAAAAGCATTTAAAAACTGGCACAATCTTCAATCTAGATTTTTTTCTTAATGAATTAATCATTATCCAGCGACTTTTTTGTGGACCTGTGTAATTGTTCGCGCACATACGTATTTCAAAAATAAATTTATCATAATTTTTTTTCAAAAGCGAAAATTTCTCCGAGCTGACATATGATTTATAAAAAATTCGATGTTTACTGAAAAAATGCATTTTTTTAATCTATATTATTTTGCGGAGAAAACATTTACATAAAAACAGCTGTCTTGTTAGCTTTGAACATTTGAAATCACAATTAAAATTTGTTCACATTTTCTTTTTTGAATATGAAAAGTGAAACAAAAAATTCTGCAAAAGATATTATTCTTAATCACCAAAAGGACTATAATTATTATTTCATACCCAAAAACAATAGTAATTCGCCATTTGAGTCGTATACTGCTTCCTTGCGTCACTATTGAGCTAACGTACTTTAGTATTGAAAATCGATTATTCTAGAGATCTAATTTGCCAGGAAGCCTTTAAATTTACGATGATTTAACCCTTGCGACTTTATAAGATTTACATATTTAATTATTTTAAATTTAGAAATGCGTTGTTGCTATGTTCTCGGACAAGTTCTCAATTTTTTTTGCAATATTGAAGCTTGTTAAACTAATATTTAAATAAATTAATATTTATTTTATCAGAAAATGCTATTTCTTCGAACAACAGTTTTTACCAGAATTTGACTGACGACAAAATTAGCCTTTACAGCCGTATTTGATAAAATATCTAGAAAAATAATCTGTTGTTGAGAATTGCTTGGCGGGCCGCAGAAAAACATCCGGCGGGCCGCGGGTGCTCATCCTTGCCATAGACTTTTTACAATACATATATAACATATATACGTACAAATATAAAAGAAGAGTATACGCATAGATAAGTAAACATAAATAGATCGCTATCTGAGGCCATTTGACATTACCGCCATTTTAATATTTTTAGCGATCTGAAGAAGGCAGCACTTGTTCAGTATATAAATCAACCGCTGGTATTATTCCTAGATATGGTTCGCATACGTAATTCAAAATAAGAAAACCTAAATAATTTCTTATATTGGAAATGAGAAAAAAAAACATACGAAGTACAAAATATATTTTCAAATATATCACAAACATTTTTACATAACAATTAAAATTTTTATAAATGCAATAATCAATATATACATAATAATAAGTATTATAATTTTACAACTATAAGTAACTAAAAAAAGTATTCACAATGGTATGATAAATTTACAAGGAACAATCAATATGAATTATTGAATGATCAATAATATATAACAACTACACAGAAATATTGTAAAAGTTTTCATAAGTATAATGAATTTACACGAACTGACTAATATTAATTTCTTAATGACTAATATTAATATATTAAAAAGAGAAGAAAAAAGTATAGAGTCTAAGTATGTAGTATATAGAGTATATACTAAAGATAATGGAATAGTATAATTAGAAGAAATGACAAATAATGAACAAATTTAAAAAGTTAAATCCTACAGACATAAAATATATATATTGATATCAAAATTGATAGAAAACTAAATTCCAAGAATTAAAATTCATTTATGAGTCATGCTTCTTTAACATTAACTTTGCATTTGATAGTTATTTTGCTTTCCAATCAATCATTAAAAAAGTTGCATTCTACAATATCTTGAATTTCTTATGATTCGATTGTGTCAATAGAACAGTGCAGCAGTCCTTTCGGCTGGAATGTTAAGAATATTTCTGAGCATTTTATACTCTGTTGCAATTTATACCTTAAATTATTGCATTGTTTGTCTATCCTTCTTAACTCCCTCAACATATAATGGATGTGTCATACATTTTACATGCCCTCGGAATGAAGACACTCCTATCCTTAGTCACTAGATTCTGCTGCAATTTGTATTCCCAAGAATATCTAATAAACATAACATGTTGTAATATAATATCAAGTCGTAATAGCAAACAGTATTAAAATATTCAGAATTATTATTACCCTTTCCACTGGAGTTGCAGTATTCTCCTGGTCATATATCAGATTGTCTTAAATGCTTACTTGAATATAATTAATTACGGAAACAACATGCAAACCGCAAACTTTAATACAAAATGGCGAATGGCAAATCTAAGCAATCCATTTTGACGTTTTACATATTTAGTAGCAACATCTTTTTTTCACTAAAAATAGTAGTCCTTTCCAAAACAGAGTAATATACATTTGTTCAGAGATAACTCCCCATGCCCTCGGCATCAAGACACTCCTATCCTCAGTCACTAGATTCTGCTGCAATTTGTATGCCCAAGAACATCTAATAAACATAACATGTTGTAATATAATATCAAGTCGTAATAGCAAATGGTATTAAAATATTTTTCTTTTTTTTTTTTTTTTATTTATTGGCTTTTGATGTACATCATAAGGCCAGATGCCATTCTTACAGTTGTTTAATATACATTCTTATTGTATCATCAACTTATAGATTAATTTTAGTATTATTAATAAAATTAAATATATATTTATAAATTTTTAAATTATTACTAGCTACTAATGATTGTACATTAATTGGGAAAATAACATTTTCTTTAACTAAGTTTAATATTAATGTTCTTCTTTCGTTTTGGAATAAGTTGCATTCCCAAAACAGGTGGTCTATTGTTTCCTCTCCGCTTCCGCAATCGCATGCTGAGTCCGTTATGATTCTAATTCTTTTCAAGTGGCTCTTGCAGAAGGTGTGTCCAAACCTCAGTCTACAGATGATCGAGATGAAAATTCTACTTTCTTCCACGTTTTCAAACCAAGTATTTTGCGATACCTTATTCTTTGTTAATGCGTATGTGATACCTTTTATTCTTGTCGATTCTGAATGTTTGCCATCTTTCAACACACTGTTGTTTGATTACGTTATTTAATTCTAAGGATGGAATTTTATTACAATCTTCGCCGCTATGGCAAGCTTCTTTTGCTAACGCATCTACTATTTCGTTCCCTTTTATATTGGCGTGTCCTTTAAGCCATACTAAAATCATTGACTTTTCTCCTACATTTCTTTCCTTGAGAATGTTTATAATTTCATATATCAATATATTTGTATGCTTGCTTGGATTGTTTATTGCGATTAGACTCGATTTGCTATCACTGAAAATGATCGATTTATTTATATTTTTGTCTCTAACATAATTTGTTGCTACATGTAATGCCATCAGCTCCGCTATAAAAATGGAGGCAAACTTTGGTAGTTTAATTTTTTTCCTATATTTGTGATTAGGTATATATATTGCACAACCAGTTCCATCTTCCGTTTTTGAACCATCAGTATATATGTGAAGATGGTCGGGCCATTTTGAGTTTACTTTGTTTTCAAATTCCCAATTCTTTATTTGATTATTTTTAATAGATTCTTCTATTAAGTTAGCATCTGTTTTGGCATAGGTATTTTTATATGAATAATATTGTGGAAATTGGTAATAAGGTTTGATTTCGCAAAGTTTTACATGTTCCTCAAACGGTTTAAGGTCATAAAAGCTCGTTATTAAAGGAGGAGTTGGTCTGTTTGTCCAATATGGTTTAGTTATATGTAATCTTGCCAATTCTTCTAGTTGCCTTGGAATGTTATGACAAGCGTTATTCAATTTTTTAACTAAAAATCTTTTAGCCAATAATCGTCTTCTTATATCTAGCGGCGTTTCACCTGCTTCCGTCAGTAGAGCGTTAATTGGGGTCGAGCGGATGGCTCCTAGACAGGTCCTAATGGCCGAATATTGTATTTTGTCTAGTTGATATTTTTCTTTTTGCCTCAAAGCACTATAAATGAAGCATCCGTAATCTAGCTGTGACCTTATCATATTTTTATATAGTAGCAGACATGCTCCTGGGTGAGCACCCCATCTGGTACTGGTTACTTTACGAATGATGTTTAGCCCTTTTTCACATTTTGCATTTAGTTCCTGAATATGATGATTAAATGTCATCTTTGTATCAAATGTTATGCCCAAAATTTTAATTTTATTTTTTATCGTGATTTCTTTATTGTTTATTTTTATATTATTTGTACTACTAGGATAACGATGTCTTGTGAATATTGTAGCTGCACACTTGTCCTGAGATATATTTAAATTATTTAGGATTAACCATTTTTCAATGTCTTTAATTCCATCATTCATTTCTGCTATACACGATGTTGAAGTCGGTCTAGATATGTATATATAGATATCGTCTGCGTATTGCAATGTTTTAATGCTTGTGTGAAGAATATTATGAAAATCTGCGGTGTAAATGTTAAATAATACAGGACTAAGTATAGAGCCTTGAGCTATTCCTTTACATGCAACTCTTGGTCCTATCAATCCGTCAACCTGTCTTAAGTATACATGCCTTTGCGATATTGTTGTCAGAATTATGTTAATTAGTTTTTGTGGAATATTTATATTTCTTAATTTTGTATGCAGTATATTATGGTCTATATTGTCATATGCTTTATCAATGTCTATTTATACTAATAATAAATAATGATTCATTGAGTTTGATATGTGTATGTCATTGGTCAGTGTGCTCAGTAAATCCACAGTTCCCATTCCTGCTCTGAATCCAAACATCGCGTCGTTAAAAATTCGTTTATTTTCTACATACCATTCTATACGTTCTTTCAACATTCTTTCAAAAGTTTTAAAAACACATGAAAGTAATGAAATTGGTCTATAGGAAATCGGTAATGTTGGATTTTTATTAGGTTTAAGAAAAGGTACTAATATAACACTTCTCCATTCTTTAGGGATCCAATTGTTTGTAACTATATCATTAAATATGTTTATTAATTTGATCTTTAGGCTGATAGGAGACTCTTTAATCATTTTATAATATATTTGGTCAAAACCTGGAGCAGAGTTTTTTCTTTTTTTTAGCGCCTTCTCCATTTCTTTTAAAGTAAAGGGTGCAATTAATTCGTTGTTCTCATCTGAATTATATTCTGTCTCTATTTGTTTATTTACTGCAAAATCTGGAGTGAAGTTTTTTAGAATATCTTGTCCCAAGTCTACTGATATGGGTTTTGCTGTATTTATCATGTTATTTTTATTATTTAGCAATTTAATCTTATTCCATATTAAAGTAGGATTTGAATTTTTATTTATTGAGCTAATAAATTCAATCCATTTTTGCTTTTTTTTATTTTTTAAAAGTCTTTTCGTCAGAGCGTTGGTTTTTTGAAAGTTGATGTAGTTTTCATAATTGTATTGCATGCGTAGTTTGCGGTATGCTTCTTTCCTGCTAGATATGAGTGCGTCGCATTCTTGATCCCACCACACTGAGGGTTTGAATAACGTTCTTTTTGTGATCTTAAATTTTTTTATATTCTTTTCTGCCGCTATTTCTATAATTCGGATTACATGTTCGTATTTAAAATTCTCCTTTTCCCTAAATATAGGCGATTGTAACAATCGTGTTATGTCTTCAGCATATCCTTGCCAATTTGCTTTCTTAATGTTCCACTTTTTTGTGGGGATAATATTTATGTAAGTTGGGAATTCCACATCTATGTTTATAATGATTGGAAGATGGTCAGAACCCAATGCTTCTGTACTTATTTCCCATTTGATAGCATCCATGAAATTGTTCGAGCAAAACGATAAATCTATACTTGTAGCATTACAATGATTTTTTTTCATAGTAGTCGGTTGACCGTCATTTAGAATTATTAATGAATAGTCTTCTATCATTTCGTATAATTTTTTCCCAGCTTTGTTTGTCATGTTGCTTCCCCATGCCAAGTGGTGACTATTGAAGTCTCCTACAAGAAGGATTTTTTCTGAGATATTTGTTATTATGTTTCTCAATTCAGAAAATTCTATCTCAGCTCTGGTTGAACAGTATACTGAAATTAAACAAAAAGGTATTTCTGTTTTTATTAACACGGCGCATATTTGCATGTTTTCATTTTGGTTTATAAGTTCATATTTTTCACATTCTATATTATTTTTTACTAATATAGCAGTTCCGCCGTATCCATCATTTCTGTCTTTCCTGAATATTTTGTATCCTTTGAATTTGTACTCTACATCGGGCTTGAACCACGTTTCAGAAAAAGCGGCTATGGCGATGTTCTTTTCCCATAAGAAATATTCAATGCTTTCTTTATTAGCAACTAATGATCTACAATTATATTGAAGGATTTTCAATGTCATTTATTGTTTCTGGTAGATGAATTTATTTTACTTTCGATGTCTTGGACTATATCCTTCAGAATTTGTAGAACATCACCTTTCTTCTCTCTAAATTTGAATTTTATGTTTGAAATAATTTTTTCCAATGGAAACTCTTCTTCCTCAGACTTTTTACGAGGTATTTGTTGTTGTACTTTACTATTTGATATGTTTATTTTGTCTCTTCTTATTTCCCCATTACTTATGAAGTCTTTTCTTGATTCTCGCTCAGTGATATTTTTCGATGTTGACTTAGTCGCAATATTAATTCTAGGTTGTTTTTGATCAGATATTGTTCGATTATTAATTATTCCTGTCGGACTTGTTTTCGTAAGACATTCCGTTTGTTTTGCCGGAAGATCCGGGAATGTTGATTTGTCTCCGGAAACAAATCCCACAGCATTTGCATATGATTTATTATTTAATAGATATTTAGCTTCCATGTAACTTAAGTTATTTTCCTCCATTGTCATTTTTATTTTGCAGTGTTCTTCATATTTAGGACATGTTTTATCCATGGCCTTATGATCCTCTTGACACAGAGCACAAGTCGGATTTTTTTGTTTGTTTGTACATTCTTTATATTTATGTTCCTCTGAACAATGACTGCATCTTGCTTTGCTTTTACATTGGTTAGTCACGTGACCATACCTTTGACAGTTAAAACACTGGATCATTCTGTTATAGGTAGCTACCCTGCATTTTACTGCAAATATTGATACCTTCTCAGGCAGTTTCTGTCCTCTAAATGTTACAATGCAAACCCGTGTTGATTTGCGTTCATTATCAATTTTTTTATGAATTCTTTTTACCTCCAAAATGGGTACTTCCGAGTATAAATTGGTAATAATTTCTTCCTCTGTTAGGTCAGAGTCTACATCATAAATGACCCCTTTCCTAATTAGCAAGTGTGTTGGTATAAAAGTTTTTAAATTATTTTCAATAAATATATCATTGTTAATTAAGTAGTTGGCTATTGTGTAGTCATTAACCGTTATTTTTATGCGATTCCTTCCTATTGCTTTAATGTCTAATATTGAATTTGTAAATTGAGGAAATTTTTTAAAAATTAGTCTTCCTATTGTCATTTGTTTTAAGTTACCACTGATACTGTTCATGGATTCCACATAAATGGAATATGGTCCGATATCATTTTCGGAGTATTTTAAATTTTTATATTTATTTGGGGAAATTATCGTAACTTTTTCTTGAATACTAGCAGCATTCTGATTATTTTCAGACAATTGTTCACATTGCTCCATATTACTCGTATTTATTTTATTCACTATTTCATTATCAATTTCATTTAAATTAGAATTTTGATTTAATTCATCACTATCGTTCATAGAATTTGATTCTTCATCTGTGTCTGCTTCCATACATTCATGCCAATTTTTAACCTTTTTCTTCGAGATAAATTCATTATAATTATTTATTATTTTAACATTTTCTGTTGTTTTAATCGAGTTTTTTAATATTTTTGAGTTAGCTTTCTTCTTTCCGTCTGATTTAGCGTTTTTAATAACTTTACTTTTATTTCCGATACTCTTTTTTACACTTAATGCTTTATTACAAAAATCAATTTCTTGTTTATTATTAATAATTTCTTTAATTGCACTATTTTCACTACATTTTAGCGATGACACAAGGCCATCTGAAATGGATGCATTCATTGCATTTGCAATGCTCGCACCCGTATTATGCACTATTATGTCACTCCCATTGTTATCTTGCGATAACAATCTACCGTTTTCCCCGTACGGGCCCGAATCCATTGTATACAATGTATATCACTCACTATTATTTGTTTCTTCGATCTTACCTGCTCGACGATCTAAACTAAACTGGTATTAAAATATTCAGAATTATTATTACCTTTTCCACTGGAGTTGCAGTATTCTCCTGGTCATTATAGACATGAGAAAAATTTGTTCACTTCATAAAGCCAGAAAGAGTGCATTTTTATATTATTTCTGAAGTTACCACAAGTTGGTGGGTTACGTTTTGCCATATTAAATTTCACATAAATGCTTACTTGCATACAATTAATTACAGAAACAGCATCGAACCACAAACTTTGATACAAAATGGCGAATGGCAAATCTAAGCGAGTAATTTTGACATTTGAAACCATCACATTTTGAAACTAGTAGCGACATCTTTTTTTCGCTACAAATAGTAGTCCTTTCCAAAACAGGGTAATATACATTTGTTCGGAGATAACTCCCCATGAGTATACGTAGGTCTATGGCATAGATAAGTAAACATAAATAGATCGCTAGAAGTAAACATAAATGACATTACCTCCATTTTAATATTGTTAGCGATCTGAAGGAGGCAGCCCTTGTTCAGTATATAAATCAACCGCTGGTATTATTCCTAGATATGGTTCGCATACGTAATTCAGAATAAGAAAACCTAAATAATTTCTTATATTGGAATTGAAAAAAAAACATACGAAGTACAAAATATATTTTCAAATATATCACAAACATTTTTAAATAACAATTAAAATTTTTATAAATGTAATAATCAACATATACATAATAATAAGTATTATAATTTTACAATTATAGGTAACTAAAAAAAGTATTCACAATGGTATGATAAATTTACAAGGAACGATCAATATGAATTACTGAATGATCAATAATATATAACAACTAGACAGAGATTGTGTAGAAGCATTTACAATAAAATGTTAAACTTAAAAGGAACGATCAACATGAATTACTTAATGATCAATAATATATAACAACTAGACAGAGATTGTTGAGAAGCATTTACAATAAAATGTTAAACCTAAAAGGAACGATCAATATGAATTACTTAATGATCAATAATATATAACAGCTACACAGAGATGGTGTAGAAGCATTTACAATAAAATGTTAAACTTAAAAGGAACGATCAATATGAATTACTTAATGATCAATAATATATAACAACTAGACAGAGATTGTGTAGAAGCTTATACAATAAAATCTTAAACTTAAAAGGAACAATCAATATGAATTACTTAATGATCAATAATATATAACAACTACAAAGATTGTGTAGAAGCATTTACAATAAAATGTTAAACTTAAAAAGGAACGATCAATAGAACGACAAATAATGAACAAATTTAAAAAGTTAATTCCTACAGACATAAAATATATATATTGATATCAAAATTGATAAAAAACTAAATTCCAAGAATTAAAATTCATTTATGAGTCATTCTTCTTTAACATTAACTTTGCATTTGATAGGTATTTTGCTTTCCAATCAATCATTAATAAAGATGCATTCTACAAAATCTTGAATGTCTTATGATTCGATTGTGTCAATAGAACAGTGCAGCAGTCCTTTCGGCTGGAATGTTAAAAATATATCTGAGCATTTTATACTCTATTGCAATTTAACCCTAAAATTATTGCATTCTTTGTCTATCCTTCTTAACTCCCTCAACATATAATGGATGTGACACTCCTATCCTTAGTCACTAGATTCTACTGCAATTTGTATTCCCAAGAACATCTAATAAACATAACATGTTGTAATATAATATCAAGTCGTAATAGCAAATAGTATTAAAATATTTAGAATTATTATTACCCTTTCCACTGGAGTTGCAGAGTGTTCTCCTGGTCATATATCAGATTGTCTTTCTCTTCTTATATCACTGCGAACTATAGACGTGAGAAATATTCTGTGAAATATAATTGGACATTTCTAATTTGTTCACTTCATAAAGCCGGAAAGAAGTGCATTTTTATATTATTTCTGAAGTTATCACAAGTTGGTGCGTTACATTATGCCATATTAAATTTCACATAAATGCTTACTTGAATACAATTAATTACAGAAACAACAAAACAACATGCAAACCACAAACTTTGATACAAAATGGCGATGGCGTGCAAATCTAAGCGAGTAATTTTGACGTTCATATTTTGAAACTAGTAGCGACATCTTTTTGTCGCTAAAAATAGTAGTCCTTTCCAAAACAGGGTAATATGTAATATACATTTGTTCGGAGACAACTTCCTATGGTCTATGGTCTAAACACAAAATCCTAGACAATATTATGCCGCGACCTACTGCACGAATCTGTGTGGCGAATCCTGTTCGCAACGCTCGCATGCGTTGGTCTCGTGCGCGACGCACACTGCGAGCAATTTGATACATTTGAAATTTTTAGGATTCCATAATATTTTTGATACAGTTTAATTAGAAGAATAACATCTTCTCTACACATATCCATTTTCAAAATTGAGGATAAAATGAAATATCTCAATGCTTTCACTGTACAATTGAACTTATACCGTAGTACAGATCAACGTTTATGTACAAGTTTAAAGAAATAGCGGATACGAATACAGAATGCAGGCTGACCAACAATTATCAGTTTTGAATAAAAATTATTAGTTCTGTTCTAAATATAAATACTTGTTCAGAAAAGACTTTGAACAAAAATTCAGTCTGCATATTAACAAGATTTTAAACGATAATTAGCATAATTGCAAATAATACAATATTACTATTTCTTTTTTGGAGACATTTAATTTATATATACTAGCTGACCCGGCAAACGTTGTTTTGCTAAGTAAGGTATATTCTAAACAATTTCTAGAGAATCAAAAATATTAATACTTTAAGTGTATAAGGATGTGTTTCAATGCTCCATACAATAAAGTATTATAAAAACAATAAACCCCATTAGTTTGTCTATATTTTGTCAACACAATAAAACTGGAAGATTTATACACTTTCTATAGAAAACATAGTATAGTATAATCCATCCAAGTCTTTTTTGGTCTTTCAACTTATTGATTACGTTTCAAGTTTTTCAGATTCTTTTTGGATTCTGGATTTTGTGTATAATTGTAAATAATACTACTGAACTTATACAAAATTTTCAAATTTTTGCGAGGAGAGATAGAAAATGAATTAAGTATTTCTTCTTTGACCTGCTTTTTGAAAAGTTTCAAGTAATATTCGATGAATTAAAGTAAATTTAATACATAGTATATATGTAGAGCAGGGCCAGGTACAAAGGTCCAATTTGACTTGGAGCAAATATAAACTATATTGAAAAAACCATAACAATTATATCACAACAAATAACACATATTGAATGAACAATCATCTGACTACGTTCAGAAAACTGCCTTCTACTTCATCATTGTAGAAATGTGCTTTTTTAATGTCTTTGAAAAATTTGTTATTACCTTTTTACCCTATAGGCGGGGTAACTTGAAACGAGCAGGTGGCAAAAAGGTATAAAGCCTTATTATAATTACATTTTTAACTAATGCTAAAAAAAACTACCAACAGAAGAAAATACTTTTATGATGGATTTTCAAAGATTACCGTTTATCTCCCCCATTTCAAAGATTACCGTTTTCAAATCAAGGTTATAGCTGGTTATACATCTTTTTTCCTTTGCTTTCAAATATTGTTGTTAAGCAATGCTTAACTTCACTGATTTTTGACTCATCGGTGCTGGATCTTTTTAGCCCCGGACCTCCATATATTACTATCTATTCTTCGATAAATTCTGGGAAATTATAACTGGGAAAATGTCATTCGACAAAATGTCCATTTGATCGATACCAAATTTAGGTTCTGAATTTAAATAACATAAATGAAAAACAATAGAACCTAGAAAATGTTTTTTAAATAACAATGAGTATATAATTATTCAAATGAGATCTTTAAGAGCACCGTGTTTGAGAAAAATATGCCATAAAGTGCGTTTTCATATTAACATTTCAAAAAAGTTGATATTTTGAGTCTCTAGTAACACTTGCGGCCCGTTTACTAACGTTTTTGTATTTAAATAAAACTACAAACAAATCTAGTTACTACAATTCAATCATAATTGAATAATATTCACGTAAAACATCCTATTAAACGTAATTGAACATCATCTGTCAAAATTATTTCACGTATTAGCCACCGTCTATTGTTTTATTCAAATTACGCTTCTACTAAAAATTTCAAACTAAAAATGTAAAGTTTCTACGCGGATTTTGAAATAGTATCTCACCTTTCCGACCATCTCCGGATCGACACGAATTTTTAAAGACTAAGACTGGCCAAATCGGTTTAGCCGTTTTCGAGTTCTACTAAGAAATTTGAAAGAGAACTCCATTTTTATATATAAGACTAGCTGACCCGGCAATCGATGTTTTGCTAAATAAGGTATATCCTAAACCATTTCTAGAGAATCAAAAATATTAATACTTTAAGTGCTTAAGGATGTGTTGTTTGAATGCTGTATATAATTAGGTATTATAAAAACAATAAACCTCATTAGTTTGTCTATATTTTGTCAATACAATTAAACTGGAAGATTTATACACTTTCTATAGAAAACATGGTATAATCTAATCCTAGTCTTTTTTGGTCTTTCGACTTATTGATTATGTTTCAAGTTTTTCAGATTCTTTTTGGATTCTGAATTTCGAGTATAATTGTAAGTAATACTACTGAGGTTATAAAGAATTTTCAAATTTCTGCGAAGAGAGATAGAAAATGAATTAATTATTTCTACTTTGACCTGCTTTTTGAAAAGTTTCAAGAAACATTTGATGAATTGAAGTAAATTTAATAAAATTTTATTATGGATTTTCAAAGATTACCGTTTATCTCCCACATTTCAAAGATTATCGTTTTCAAATCAAGTTTGTAGCTGGCTATACATCTTTTTTCCTCTACTTTCAAATATTGTTGTTAAACAATGCTTAACTTTACTGATTTTTGGTACATCGGTGGTGGACCTTTTTAACCCTGGACCTCCATATATTACTATCTATTCTTCGATAAATTCTGGCAAATTATAACTGGGAAAATGTTATTCGACAAAATGTCCATTTGATCGATACCAAATTTAGGTTCTGAATTTAAATAACATAAATAAAAAACAATAGAACCTAGAAAATGTTTTTTAAATAACAATGAGTATATAATTATACAAATGAGATCTTTCAGAGCAACGTGTTTGAGAAAAATATGCCAAAAAATGCATTTTCAAATAACGTTTCAAAAAAGTTCATATTTTGAGTTTCTAGTAACACTTGCGGCCCGTTCACTAACGTTTTTGTATATAAATAAAACTACAAAAAAACTACTTGCTACAATTTAATCATAATTAAATATTATTCACGTAAAACATCCTATTAAACATAATCGAACATCATCTGTCAAAAACGTTTGACATTTTACGTATTAGCCACCGTCCATTGTTTTATTTACATTACGCTTCAACAAAAATTTTCAAATTAAATATGTAAAGTTTCTACGCGGATTTGAAATAATTTCTCACCTTTTGGACTTTCTCTGGATTGGCACGAATTTTTCAAGACTAAGACTGACCAAATCGGTTTAGCCGTTCTCGAGTTTTACTTAGACATTTGAAAGAGAGCTCCATTTTTATATATAAGACTAGCTGACCCGGCAATCGATGTTTTGAAAAATAAGGTATATCCTAAACCATTTCTACAGAATCAAAAATATTAATACTTTAAGTGCATAAGGATGTGTTGTTTGAATGCTGTATATAATTAGGTATTATAAAAACAATAAACCCCATTAGTTTGTCTATATTTTGTCAATACAATCAAACTGCAAGGTTTATACACTTTCTATAGAAAACATACACTTTCTAAACAAAACAAAAACAACTTTTTTGGTCTTTCGACTTATTGATTTCAGATTCTTTTTGGATTCTGAATTTTGTGTATAATTGTAAATAATACTACTGAGCTTATAAAGAATTTTCAAATTTCTGCGAGGAGAGATAGAAAATGAATTAATTATTTCTACTTTGACCTGCTTTTTGAAAAGTTTCAAGTAACATTCGATGAATTGAAGTAAATTTAATAAAAAGTATATATGTAGAGCAGGGCGAGGCACAAAGGTCTAAATTGACTTTGGGCGAATATAAACTATATTGTAAAAACCATAACAAAATCGATACCATATTTAGGTTCTGAATTTAAATAACATAAACCTAGAAAATGTTTTATAAATATCAATGAATATATAATTATACAAACGAAATCTTTCAGAGCACCGTGTTTGATAAAAATATGCCAAAAAGTGCATTTTCAAATTAACATTTCAAAAAAGTTGATATTTTGAGTTTCTAGTAACACTTGCGGCCCGTTTACTAACGTTTTTGTATATAAATAAAACTACAAAAAAAAACTACTTGCTACAATTTAATCATAATTAAATATTATTCACGTAAAACATCCTATTAAACATAATCGAACATCATTTGTCAAAAACGCTTGACGCTTTAACAAAAATTTTCAAATTAAAAATGTAAAGTTTCTACGCGGATTTGAAATAATTTCTCACCTTTTGAACTTTCTCTGGATTGGCACAAATTTTTTAAGACTAAGACTGACCAAATCGGTTTAGACGTTCTCGAGTTTTACTTAGACATTTGAAAGAGAGCTCCATTTTCATATATAAGACTAGCTGACCCGGCAATCGATGTTTTGAAAAATAAGATATATCCTAAACCATTTCTACAGAATCAAAAATATTAATACTTTAAGTGCATAAGGATGTGTTTTTTGAATGCTGTATATAATTAGGTATTATAAAAACAATAAACCCCATTAGTTTGTCTATATTTTGTCAATACAATCAAACTGAAAGATTTATACACTTTCTATACAAAAACAACTTTTTTGGTCTTTCGACTTTTGATTTCAGATTCTTTTTGGATTCTGAAGTTTGTGTATAATTGTAAATAATTCTACTGAGCTTATAAAGAATTTTCAAATTTCTGCTAGGAGAGATAGAAAATGAATTAATTATTTCTACTTTGACCTGCTTTTTGAAAAGTTTCAAGTAACATTCGATGAATTGAAGTAAATTTAATAAAAAGTATATATGTAAAGCAGGGCGAGGCACAAAGGTCTAATTTTACTTTGAGCGAATATAAACTATATTGTGAAAACCATAACAATTATGTCACAACAAATACCACATATCAAACGAACAATTATCTGAGTACTTTCAGTGAACTGCCTTCTACTTTATCATTGTAGAAATGAGCTTTTTTATGTCTTTCAAAAATTCGTAATCTAGACCTTATTATCCTTTAGGCGGGGTAACTTGAAACGGGCAGGTAGTAAAAAGGTTTAAAGCCATATTATAATTTTAAAGGTATTTTACAAAATAATTACATTTTTAACTAATATTAAAAAACTACCAACGGAAGAAAATACTTTTATTATGGATTTTCAAAGATTACTGTTTATCTCCCCCATTTCAAAGATTACCGTTATCAAATCAAGGTTATAGCTGGTTGTACATCATTTTTCCTCTACTTTCAATATTGTTGTTAAACAATGCTTAACTTTACTGATTTTTGACACATCGTTGGTACTATCTATTCTTCGATAAATTCTAGGAAATTATAACTGAGAAAATGGTATTCGACAAAATGTCCATTTAATCGATACAATATTTAGGTTCTAAATTTAAATAACATATACCTAGAAAATGTTTTATAAATACCAATAAATATATAATTATACAAGTGAGATCTTTCAGAGTACCGTGTTTGAGAAAAATATGCCAAAAAGTGCATTTTCATTTTAACATTTCAAAAAAGTTAATATTTTGAGTTTCTAGTAACACTTGCGGCCCATTTACTAACGTTTTTGTATATAAATAAAACTACCAAAAAAAACTGCTTGCTACAATTTAATCATAATTAAATATTATTCACGTAAAACATCCTATTAAACATAATCGAACATCATCTGTCAAAATGTTTGACATTTCACGTATTAGCCACTGTCCATTGTTGTATTTACATTACGCTTCAACATAAATTTTCAAATTAAAAATGTAAAGTTTCTGCGCGGATTTGAAATAATTTCTCACCTTTTGGACTTTCTCTGGATTGGCACGAATTTTTCAAGACTAAGACTGACCAAATCTGTTTAGCCGTTTTCGAGTTTTACTTAGACATTTGAAAGAAAGCTCCATTTTTATATATAAGACTAGTTGATCCGGCAATCGACGTTTTTCTAAATTAGGTATATCCTAAGCCATTTCTAGAGAATCAAAAATATTAATACTATAAGTGCATAAGAATGTGTTGTTTGAATGCTGTATATAATTAGGTATTATAAAAACTATAAACCTCATTAGTTTGTCTATATTTTGTCAATACAATCAAACTGGAAGATTTATACACTTTCTATAGAAAACATGGCATAATCCAACCCAAGTCATTTTTGGTCTTTCGACTTATTGATTACGTTTCAAGTTTTTCAGATTCTTTTTGGATTCTGAATTTTGTGTATAATTGTAAATAATACTACTGAGCTTATAAAGAATTTTCATATTTCTGCGAGGAGAGATAGAAAATGAATTAATTATTTCTACTTTGACCTGCTTTTTGAAAAGTTTCAAGTAACATTCGATGAATTGAAGTAAATTTAATCAAAAGTATATATGTAAAGCAGGGCGAGGCACAAAGGTCTAATTTTACTTTGAGCGAATATAAACTATATTGTGAAAACCATAACAATTATGTCACAACAAATACCACATATCAAACGAACAATTATCTGACTACTTTCAGTGAACTGCCTTCTACTTTATCATTGTAGAAATGAGCTTTTTTATGTCTTTCAAAAATTCGTAATCTAGACCTTATTATCCTTTAGGCGGGGTAACTTGAAACGGGCAGGTAGCAGAAAGGTTTAAAGCCATATTATAATTTTAAAGGTATTGTACAAAATAATTACATTTTTAACTAATATTAAAAAACTACCAACGGAAGAAAATACTTTTATTATGGATTTTCAAAGATTACTGTTTATCTCCCCCATTTCAAAGATTACCGTTTTCAAATCAAGGTTATAGCTGGTTGTACATCATTTTTCCTCTACTTTCAATATTGTTGTTAAACAATGCTTAACTTTACTGATTTTTGACACATCGTTGGTACTATCTATTCTTTGATAAATTCTAGGAAATTATAACTGGGAAAATGGTATTCGACAAAATGTCCATTTAATCGATACCATATTTAGGAACTGAATTTAAATAACATAAACCTAAAAAATGTTTTATAAATACCAATGAATATATAATTATACAAATGAGATCTTTCAGAGCACCGTGTTTGAGAAAAATATGCCAAAAAGTGCATTTTCATATTAACATTTCAAAAAAGTTGATATTTTGAGTTTCTAGTAACACTTACGGCCCGCGTACTAACGTTTTTGTATATAAATAAAACTACAAAAAAACTACTTGCTACAACTTAATCATAATTAAATATTATTCACGCAAAACACCCTATTAAACATAATCGAACATCATCTTTCAAAAACGTTTGACATTTCACGTATTAGCCACCGTCCATTGTTTTATTTACATTACGCTTCAACAAAAATTTTCAAATTAAAAATGTAAAGTTTCTACGCGGATTTGAAATAATTTCTCACCTTTTGGACTTTCTCTGGATTGGCACGAATTTTTCAAGACTAAGACTGACCAAATCGGTTTAGCCGTTTTCGAGTTTTACTTAGATTTTTGAAAGAGAGCTCCATTTTTATATATAAGACTAGCTGACCCGGCAATCGATGTTTTGAAAAATAAGGTATATCCTAAACCATTTCTAGAGAATCAAAAATATTAATACTGTGCATAAGGATGTGTTTGAATGCTGTATATAATTAGGTATTATAAAAACAATAAACCCCATTAGTTTGTCTATATTTTGTCAATACAATCAAACTGGAAGATTTATACACTTTCTATAGAAAACATGGTATAATCCAATCCTAGTCTTTTTTGGTCTTTCGACTTATTGATTTCAGATCCTTTTTGGATTCTGAATTTTGTGTAAAATTGTAAGTAATACTACTGAGCTTATAAAGAATTTTTAAATTTCTGCGAGGAGAGATAGAAAATGAATTGATTATTTCTACTTTGACCTGCTTTTTGAAAAGTTTCAAGTAACATTCGATGAATTGAAGTAAATTTAATAAAAAGTATATATGTAGAGCAGGGCGAAGCACAAAGGTTTAATTTGACTTTGAGCGAATATAAACTATATTGTAAAATCCATAACAATTATATCACAACAAATAACGCATACCGAACGAACAATTATCTGACTACTTTCAGTAAACTGCCTTCTACTTCATCATTGTAGAAATGTGCTTTTTTATGTCTTTCAAAAATTCGTAATCTAAACCTTTTTATCCTATAGGCGGGGTAACTTGAAACGGGCAGGTAGCAAAAAGGTTTAAAGCCTTATTATAATTTTAAATGTATTGTATAAAATAATTACATTTTTAACTAATATTAAAATACTACCAACCGAAGAAAATACTTTTATTATGGATTTTCAAAGGTTACTGTTTATCTCCCCCATTTCTAGAAAACCGTTTTCAAATCAAGGTTATAGCTGGTTATATACCATTCTTCCTCTACTTTCAATATTGTTGTTAAACAATGCTTAACTTTACTGATTTTTGACACATCGGTGGTACTATCTATTCTTCGATAAATTCTAGGAAATTATAACTGGGAAAATGGTATTCGACAAAATGTGCATTTAATCGATACAATATTTAGGTTCTGAATTTAAATAAACCTAGAAAATGTTTTATAAATACCAATGAATATATAATTATACAAGTGAGATCTTTCAGAGTACCGTGTTTGAGAAAAATATGCCAAAAAGTGCATTTTATCAAAATATCAAAAAAGTTGATATTTTGAGTTTCTAGTAACACTTGCGGCCCGTTTACTAACGTTTTTGTATATAAATAAAACTACAAAAAAATCTACTTGCTACAATTTAATCATAATTAAATATTATTCACGTAAAACATGCTATTAAACATATTCGAACATCATCTGTCAAAAACGTTTGACATTTCACGTATTAGCCACCGTCCATTGTTGTATTTACATTACGCTTCAACATAAATTTTCAAATTAAAAATGTAAAGTTTCTACGCGGATTTGAAATAATTTCTCACCTTTTGGACTTTCTCTGGATTGGCACGAATTTTTCAACACTAAGACTGTCCAAATCGGTTTAGCCGTTTTCGAGTTTTACTTAGACGTTTGAAAGAGAGCTTCATTTTTATATATAACTAGCTGATCTGGCAAACATTGTTTTGCTAAGTAAGGTATATTTTAAACAATTTCTAGGGAATCAAAAATATTAATACTTTTACAAAATATTACATTAAGTGTATAAGGATGTGTTGTTTCAATGCTATGTAAAATGAGGTGTTATAAAAACAATAAATCCCATTAGAGTTTGTCTATATTTTGTCAACACAATCAAACAGGAAGTTTTATACACTTTCTATAGAAAACATGGTATAATCCAATCCAAGTCTTTTTTGGTCTTTTGACTTATTGATTACGTTTCAAGATTTTTTCAGATTCTTTTTGGATTCTGGACTTTGTGTATAATTGTAAATAATACTACTGAACTTATACAAAATTTTCAAATTTCAGAGGAGAGATAAAAAATGAATTAAGTATTTCTTCTTTGTCCTGCTTTTTGAAAAGTTTCAAGTAACATTCGATGAATTAAAGTAAATTTAATAAAAAGTATATTTTACCCTATAAGGTAAACGTACACTATTCCGGGATAGTACATTATTACGGGAGTTTTTCATTTTGATTGCAAAATAAGAAAACGGTCAATAAATAATAATTTTATTCAACAGCACATCAATTATAATTTGAATCCTAATAAAATAGTACGATTTTCGAATTCAAATATTAGTTTTTAAGCCGTAAAAAGCTTTTGAAAGCATTGGTCGTAACCCGATCGCCATTTCGTACTGGCTTGTTAGCGAGTTAGGTTATGTGACGGTTCCATTGCTTAAGGTTTTTATTTGATTCCGATAAGCTTAATCGATTCAAATGTGTGAAATTTTTGATCAGTAATAATAAGAGATTAGTTTTATAGTTAAATCGAGCATATATTTGTCAAGAAATTATCAATTTCATGACTCACGTAATTAGGTTCACACAACTGAACCAGTGAACCTAATTCCGTGAGTATCCCGCAATTACGAGAAGACTTGAAATAGTTTCATCTTTTATTTTCAACTGTGCTTAAATTCGGCGGTGTTTCTGGTGTTATTAAGTTTGTTAATGACTACAGAATACTGTAACGTAATTACGGTATATGTTTTTTTTAATTTTTAACCCTAATAATTGAGTTTGAAATGACTACTCTTCAGTAAGAAAGTACATGATTTTTTTCACTTATTTGCATTGTTCCAATATACCTAGAATATTGTAGTAATGAGAGTATCATTTATTTCTACCTTTTCATCTATGATCAATTATTTCTATTATATAAATTGAATAAAAATACAGGTATACCCCGTATAGCGCACGGTACTTATAGGGCGCGGATTTACTAGGGCGCTGGTATGTATGTATGTATGCAGAGATCTAGGGACATTCCTGTTAACACGATAGTTTTAATCCGATTAAGCTTTTGGAATATAACTATTATATAACCTGCATATTAATAAAACAAACATACATCGTAAGTTATTAAACTAATATGAATTGCAATTACTCGAAAATAAGATGCCGAGGCTACTCTTGAATGCAGTAACTTTCTAATAGTCTAATACAATTTATTAAATATTATTAAAATTATATTCAAGATCAGTAAATTTATTTGGGTATGATTTCAAATCGGACTTTTAGTTTTTCAAAGAACGATGGCTCCAATTAAATATTCACCCAAAACCCTGAAAAAAGGCTTTAAAAGAAATTTGCCATATTATATTAAATGTATTTTAAAGCTTCTAAAACATACAAAATTCCCAATCAAACCTAATTTGAGCTAGTAGTTATTGTTAATTTGAAAGTCTTCAAAGATTATTGTAAAGTCTTTAAAGATTTATGTTTGTTGACAGAATTGTAACTTTTATTACAAGTTTAATCTTTTTACTTTGAGTTTAAATTTTATATTTATTTTAAGTTTATATTTTTGTTTAATTGCCGTTAAAAATTATTCCTTTATTGTTTCATTTATTTGATTTACCGAAACAGTATTGATAATGATAATTATACTGCTATTACTATATTAATACCAGCTTTTATTTTATTTTTATTTTAGAAGTTTTTTAACTTCTTATAATTTTATGACTTTTATAAAACTAAATAAATGTTTAAAATCATATCAAAGTATTATTTCATAATCAACCGCACTTTTTATAACCCTTTTTTATAACTATATTTATCAAGGCAATACGATCAAAAATGTAAGCATCGTGCGCTATTACGGAATAACGTACAACGACTCCCCGCATTATATTCACGAGCCGAATTTTATCACGGAATTAGGGTCAAACGCGTGGTTCAGCAAAATGCCGATTATTTCTATAAATGACGTTCTACGACGAAAAATCTTGTTTTATAATAATCTTAAAAGTCTAATTAATAAAATATAACAGATTTAGTTCGTCCACTTTCCTATTTTCTCTAAAATTCGTCTTTAAAGTCAAACGTTCCTTAACATCCCGTAATATGGTACGTTTACCTTAGGTGAAGTAACTTGAAACGGCCAGGTGGCAAACAGGTTTGAAGTCTTATTTTAATTTTAAAAAATTTTACGTTTATCTCCCTATAACAAAGTCTTTAAATCAAGGTTGTAGCTGGTTATACATCCTTTGTTCTCTACTTTCAAATATTGTTGTTAAACAATGCTTAAGTTTACTGATTTTTGACACATCGATCGTGGACCTTTTTAATCCCGGACCTTCATATATTACTATCTATTCTTCGATAAATTCTGGGAAATTATAACTGGGAAAATGTTATTCGACAAAATGTCCATTTGATCGATACCAAATTTAAGTTCTGAATTTAAATAACATAAATTAAAAATAATATAACCTAGAAAATGTTTCATAAATATCAATGAGTAAATAATGATACAAATGAGATCGTTCAGAGCTTCGTGTTTGAGAAAAATATGCCAAAAAGTGCATTTTCATATTAACATTTCAAAAAAGTTGATATTTTGAGTTTCTAGTAACACTTGCGGCCCGCTTACTAACGTTTTTGTATGTAAATAAAACTACAAACAAAACTACTTGCTACAATTTAATCTTAATTAAATTTTATTAAACATAATCGAACATAATCTGTCAAAAAATTTGACATTTCACGTAATTGCCACCGTCCATTGTTTTATTTACATTACGCTTCAACAAAAATTTTCAAATTAAAAATGTAAAGTTTCTACGCGATTTTGAAATAATATCTCACCTTTCCGACCATCTCTGGATTCGCACGAATTTTTCAACACTAAGACTGGACAAATCGGTTTAGCCGTTTTCGAGTTTTACTTGGACATTTGATAGAGAGCTCAATTTTTATATATAAGACTAGCTGACCCGGCAAACGTTGTTTTGCTAAGTAAGGTATATTCTAAAGAATTTCTAGAGAATCAAAAATATTAATACTTTAAGTGTATAAGGATGAGTTCTTGTAATGCAATATAATACAATGAGGTATTATAAAAACAATAAACCCCATTAGTTTGGCTATATTTTGTCAATACAATCAAACTGAAAGATTTATACACTTTCTATAGAAAACATTGTATAATCCATTCACGTTTTTCAAATTTTTTTTGGATTCTGGATTTTGTGTATAATTGTGAAAAATACTATTGAGCTCATACAAAATTTTCAAATTACTGCGAGGAGAAAGGAGAAATAGAAAATGAATTAAGTATTTCTTCTTTAACCTGATTTTTGAAAAGTTTCAAGTAACATTCGATGAATTAAAGTAAATTTAATAAATAGTATATATGTAGAGCAGGGCGAGGCACAAAGGTCCAATTTGACTTTGAGCCAATATTAATTATATTATAAAAATCAAACCGATTATATAACAACATATAACACATTTCAAACGAACAATTTACGCAATTTTGAAATATTATCTCACCTTTCCGACCATCTCTGGATTGGCACGAATTTTTCAATACTAAAACTGGCCAAATCGGTTTAGCCGTTTTCGAGTTTTACTTGGACATTTGAAAGAGAGCTCCACTTTTATATATAAGACTAGCCGACCCGGCAAACGTTGTTTTGCTAAATAAGGTATATTCTAAACCATTTCTATAGAATCAAAAATATTAATACTTTAAGTGCATAGGGATGTGTTGTTTGAATGCTGTATACAATTAGGTATTATAAAAACAATAAACTCCATTAGTTTGTCTATATTTTGTCAATACAATCAAACTGCAAGTTTTATACACTTTCTATAGAAAACATCATATAATCCAATCCGAGTCTTTTTTGGTCTTTCGGCTTATTAATTACGTTTCAAGTTTTTCAGATTCTTTTTGGATTCCGGATTTTGTGTATAATTGTAAATAATACAACTGAGCTTATACAAAATTTTCAAATTTTTGCGAGGAGAGATAAAAAATTAATTAAGTATTTCTTCTTTGACCTGCTTTTTGAAAAGTTTCAAGTTAAATCAAAGTAAATTTAATAAAAAGTATACATGTAGAGCAGGGCGAGACACAAAGGTCCAATTTGACTTTGAGCAAATATAAACTATATTGTGAAAACCATAACAATTATATCACAACAAATAAGACATATCAAACGAACAATTATCTAACTACGTTCAGTAAACTGACTTCTACTTCATCATTGTAGAAATGTGCTTTTTTGATGTCTTCCAAAAATTTGTTATTGTAACGGGCAGGTGGCAAAAGGTTTAAAGCCTTATTATAATTTTAAATGTATTTTACAAAATCATTACACTTTTAACTAATGTTAAAAAACTACCAACGGAAGAAAATACCTTTATTATGGATTTTCAAAGATTACAGTTTATCTCCAGATAGCAAAGTCATAAGAATCAAGGTTATAGCTGGTTATACATCTACTTTACTTTTCAATTCCTTGTTAAACAAAGCTTAACTTTACTTTTTTTGTTTTTGACACATTTCTGGTGGACCTTTTTAACCCCGGACCTTCATATATTACTATCTATTCTTCGATAAATTCTGCGAAATTATTACTGGGAAAATGTTATTCGGCAAAATGTCCCTTTGATCGATATCAAATTTAAGTTTTGAATTTAAATAACATAATTAAAAAATAATATAACCTAGAAAATATTTTATAAATACCAATGAGTATATAATTATACAAATGAGATCTTTTAGAGCACCGTGTTTGAGAAAAATATGATTTGCAAAAAAAAGAGTGCTACAACGCCAAAAAGTGCATTTTCATATTAACATTTCAAAAAAGTTGATATTTTGAGTCTTTAGTAACACTTGCTGCCCGTTTACTAACGTTTTTGTATATAAACACAATTACTTACTACAAATTTATCATAATTAAATAATATTCGCGTAAAACATCCTATTAAACGTAATTGAACATCATCTGTCAAAAGCGTTTGACATTTCACGAAATTGCCACCGTCCATTGTTTTATTTAAATTACGCTTCAACAAAAATTTTCAAATTAAAAATGTAAATTCAGCCGTTTTCGAGTTTTATTCGGACATTTGAAAGAGAGCTCCATTTTTATATATAAGATATATATTTATATATATATATATATATATATATATAAATATATATATATATATATATATATATATATACATGCAGGGCCGGATTTAGAAATATGGCGCCCTGAAATTTTACGAACTTTCGAACTTTTTTTAATTACTATACTGTATAAATATTTTAAAAAAAATTTCTGAATGATGACACACCGTTTGGAAACGTATAAATAAATAGTTCATTATTTATTGTTCTTTGAATAAATATTATTCATGCTCATTTGTATGGTTACTTGTAATATCTGAATATATATTTTGCAACAGTGCACTTTTCAAGTAATTTTAAATTAGTTTATTATTATTATTTTTTTTATTCTTAAACTATTTCAAATGGTTTACTTAGATAAATTATTATTAAATAAATAAATAAATAAATATTCTTGACTGTATAATCAACTGAATAAAAGCAAGGATGTTATCTGAAACGCATGTATTAACTTCCCATAGGGTAAGTTATTGTAATGGGCCGATAATCGAAATTGAAAATTTTTACATTTCTCGACGTTTTGAAGGTTTCTGAACATTTTGGCATACCTCAGAAAAAAAGGATGTATAATATGTGTGTGTGTGAGTGTGTATGTATGTATGAATACAATTTTTTGTCCACGTTTTCGGGCGCACGGATCAACAGATTTGAATGGTTCAAAATACATTCGATTCCTATTGATAGGGAGATGTGCTGATTAGTTTTTGGCAAAGGCAGGTCCAGCCGATTAAGAGGTACGGAGCAAAGAGTGCAGAAAATAGAAATCGAGTTTTTGAGAGAACGGAGCATCCGATTTGAATGATCCCAAAATACATTCAATTCGTAATAACGAGGAGAAGAGGTGATTAGTTTTTGGCAGAAGCAGGTCCAGCGGTTTCGGAGATACAGAGCTAAATGTGCAAAAATGGCAGAACTAAGCGTCCGATTTGAATGATTTCAAAAACTTTCTGCTTGTTTTAACAAAATAATTGATTTTTGAAAAAAAAATTTTTGCTTCAAATTTTTTTTTTTTAATTTTTTTTCAAAAAATTTTTTTTGTATATCGAAAATAATTCAGATTTTTATTTTAAATCTGTTCTAATATACTTTAAACAAATAATTTCAACTTTCAAATTTAGTTTATATAATTCTTATAAATATTCGACAATGTTACAATATTTATAATAATCTATTTTAAAACATTTAATATTCCTCGATCATTTCGTTACGGTACGGGAAGTTCCAGCAATTTGCCTTAAGGTACGATGCCATACACCCCACTAGTTTATAATAATTTTCAAATATAAATAAATATTAAACATTATGCACTAATAAATATAGAATTTCGAAAATATATTTTTGTATTTTATGCAAAAAGGTATCGCTTCGAGTCATTTTATGACTATGGTCTCATAAAATTGGCAAAATATTCAGGTAAAATCTGGTTGCTCTGATGTCCGCCACAACTGCGAAAATCATTTTAGTCGCCTGAACTATTAATTTTTATCATTTTACTATGGATCTTCATAAAAATCTTCAAGCCGCGTGCTAATGATTTATTTTGTACTGTTAATTTTTTTGTAATGCTCGTTGAAACATATGATAAGCGATGTCTTGCGAATTCGAAAATATTGCTCATGACTTCATGTTTCATCTCTATTTTGTATCTGCTTCTGGATAATTACATAAGAAATCTTCCGATTGCTTCCATAATCTTCCGATTGCCTAGTGGATGGGTATACCAATTAAAGTATACTTTAACTGCTCCTGTCATAAACTTGTAGACAAATTAGTTACTAATAAACAAATCACAAAAGATACAGCTACAAAACTAAAAAATTTACAACCATATTTTCCAAGATTATACGGCCTTCCTAAAATACACAAAACAAACCTACCTTATAGACTGATCGTTTCAGACATAAATTCCTACACGAACCTCCTCGCAGTGATAGTGACAGGCACATTCTTCAGACAGCGTTGCCAACATTAAAACATAAAACCAAAAGCGTAAATATAAAGGCAAGTGCACCATCAACGAAAAGTAAAAACCTCTACCATGTAAGAAGAAAAAAGCTTGCTACTGTCAACCTTACTGTTTGACGTATAGATAAGGTTAATATTAGGATGCCAATTAATCTTAAATTAATCTGTTGAAATGCGGTATAAATAAAGAGATTTCATTCAATTTTTTAATGTAGTTTCGAGCTACAAACATGCTTTTGATTGATATTCGAACTGGATAAAACATTTCACCAGTACTTGTTTCTACCTGAAAAATAGGTTTCTACACTTAGGAATACTTAAACAATTTTTTTTAAACAAAAGAGTAAAAAGCATAATTGAGATAAACTCTTTATTAAAACAAATTTTACCATATCATACGTAGTAAATAATTATTTATGATTGTTCATAATAATTTACAATTGACAATCTGTTATTGAACATAATAGTTCATATTAGACAACAGTTAACAAAGCATGAAGATAACATAATGCATAATGAAGAGAATAATACTTATTAAATAAATCCAAACAGCTTGAATAATGAACATTATATAGATGGCATACAAATTATAAACGCTATGTTAATTACAAAGAATTTTTATCAAGAGAGTATCTTTAATTAGTCATAAAGTATTTAACATTACAACAACAAAGATGGGTTGAGTAAATGAACATTGAATATTGTGATGTCATTTACAGGATATCACAATATTATATGATTCATAATAATACTAATTATAATATTTAGTATCGTCCATACTATTCAAATCTTACTATGTCTATGACTAATATTCTTGTGACTACAAGGGTAGTTATCTTTTGTTTCTATTATCTTTTTCTATTCTTACTATGTTGATGACTAATATTCTTGTGACTACAAAGGTAGATATTTTGTATTTCTTCTGTTTGCAGTACAACTACTTTGAAAATATTAATTCCAATTGTAAGACTCTCGGAAAATATTGAGATGTACTTCTATTTTTTTCAGTATTTGCTTTTGCTATTGTGATCAAACGTTGCAAACATATAACCTTCGTCAATATTGAATATGAATGATATGATATAACATACTACAACTAGCTTCCATAAGAAGTTTTAGAGTACTCTATACATGAGTTGGTAAACATATAAGTAACTACTAAATATTCCATATATCTATGGAATAAAAACCTATTCTATAACTATATATGGAATAAAAAGCTAACTATATATAGAATAATACCTAAGAAAAAGCTAAATGTAACCTCACAATCAGAATAAAAGCTGAGAGTAAGGAAAAGTAAACCTAACCTATCCAATAAAAGTAATATGTAATCCTAACTTCGATAAAAATTGCTAATCGCAATATGTAATCCTACCTTTGAAATAAAATATTTAAAACCATGTACCTATTTAAAAAGCAAAAAAGGAAAATGTAAAACATAACTAAAAGGCTAAAAAGTCACATAACTTTTTAAGTAATGAACAAAAAACACACACGCGAGTTGATCGCAAATGCTTAGGGGACGGAATGGAACAGAGTGACAAAATGGAAAACGTAATATCTCAATCAGTACGTGACATCATGTGGGACAGCCTTGATATAAAATGCCGCAAACTTCACGTCATTTTAACACACTAATGCATGCGCAAAGGATTCATGTGCATCTGTCAACATCACTGCAAGGAGCTACTCCTTGAATTCCTCGCTATACAAATCATACAAGTACATTAGTAACATCAAGACAACAATCACAAAATAGTCCCCATATTACATAAATAATGAATTCGATTAGCTTTCTAGACATTAGACTAACACGTACAAATGACCACTGACTAATTACTAACTGGTACCAGAAACCAACTAGCTCCGGACGATGCATAAATTACCACTCATGCCATCTTCTTAAAATAAAAATAGCAACAATAATAAATTTAACAGACCACGCCATACTATTATCTGATAAAAATTTCTAGGACACGAACATTGACCTGGTAATAAGCACACTAAAAATAACTCGTATCCTACAAACATAATTAACTCAGTCAAAAATAACAGGCGACCATAAAAACCGTTTAAGGTACTCATCCACTAGGCAGTTTAATATGGAAGCAATCGGAAGATTTATTATGGAATGAGCAAGACGCAGATACAAAATAGAGATGAAACATGATGTCATGAGCAATATTTTCGAATTCGCAAGACATCGCCTATTATATGTTTCAACAAGAATTATAAAAAAAAATAACAGTACAAAAGAATCATTAGAACCCGGCTTGAAGATTTTTATGAACTTTCATAGTAAAATGATAAAAATTAATAGTTCAGGCGACTAAAATGATTTTCGCAGTTCTGGCGGACATCGGAGCAACCAGATTTTACCTGAATATTTTGCCAATTTTATGAGACCATAGTTATAAAATGACTCGAAACGATACCTTTTTTTCCTAAAATACAAAAATATATTTTTAAAATCACGTAGGTAAAAATATGTAGGTAAAATTCTATATTTATTTGTGCATACTATTTAATATTTATTTTTATTTGAAAATTATTATAAATACATGCGTTTCAGATAACATCCTTGCTTTTATTCAGTTGATTATACAGTCAAGAATAATAATTCATCTAAGTAAACCATTTGAAATAGTTCAAGAATAAAAATAACAATAATAATAAACTAATCTAAAAATACTTAAAAAGTGCACTATTGCAAAATATATATTCAGATATTACAAGTAACCAGTGCTGGATTTACAGTAGGGGCAATCGGGGCTACTGCCCAGGGCGGCAAATTTTTGGGGGCGGCAAAATTTGGATAGTGAATTTTCTATACAATATAATCAAATTTTTTTACCAACATTTTTATATTTCAAGAAATATAATTAACAAAACATAATACGATTGCAATGCAAAATTTGGGTTGAAATAACCAATTATTAAAATTTATTATTTTGCCTTGCCTCCCTCTCCGAACGTAAATTATCAAATTGGTTAATAAGTTGTTAAATTTGGCAATTTGGCTAATATAAAGATCCGTAAACAAGCAGGAAGTTTAAGAAAAATATTTACTTCAATTCTCGAGCCCTCTTAAAATGACGAATTTGTGCACTTTCAAGCTTATAGCGTCGAAAAAAAATTTAAACTAGTGACTCATGGCATTGTGCCTTAAGACAAATTATTGAAACATCCCGTACTAAATATTACATTTTATAAAAAGCTTTTCAACTTTTTGCAAAGCAATCGCGCTGCGTAGCTGTTTCAGAGAAGAAATATCGAAACTCAATTACCATTTTTCGTAATTGCCTTTGCCAAAAACTAATCAGCACGTCTCCCCATCAATACAAATCTAATATTTTTTAATTATCTAAGTCGATTTCGGGAAAACGGATCAACCGATTTAAATGATTCAATTCCTATTTATAAGGAGACGTGCTGATTAGTTATTGGCCAAGGCAGGTCCAACAGTTTTGAAGATACGGGCCAAAATGCCAAAAATGATAATTCAGTTTTTGAGAAAAGAAGCGGCCAATATCATTCAAAAAAATTTACAGAATAAATAACTGCTTAAATTTGTGGGAGGCAGGTTTAGCGGTTTTGATAATCCAATAAAAAAAATTGTAAAAGAAACATTTGGTGGACAAAAGTGATCACAAAACATATGCACATCAAATTATCAGATATTTTAAAAATATAAATTTTGTTTACATTTATATGCGTTCTGTAACATTGTTTATCCGTTAGACTGCGACGCGGCGTTCACGCGCTTCTATATTTTGTCCGTACGCAGCTGAAGCAGCGCGATTGCTTTAAAAAAAAGTTCGAAAGTTCGTAAAATTTCAGGGATGGGGCGGCATTTTTGTCAGTGCCCCGGGGCGCCAAATTTCTAAATCCGGCCCTGCAAGTAACCATACAAATAAGCATAAATAATATTTATTCAAAGAATAATAAATAATGAACTATTTATTTATACGTTTCGACACGGTGTGTCATCATTTAGTGATTTTTTTAAAATATTTACACAGTATAACACCAGGAAAAACAATCACAAAGATTGAAACAAACATCATTGAAAAATAAAACATAATAAATAAAGTTTTTTTTAACTTCAAAAGATTTTTTTTACTTAATTTATTGTGTTTTATTTTTCAATAATGTTAGTTCCAATTTTTGTGATTATTTTTTCCTGGTGTTATACTGTATAAATATTTAAAAAAAAAAACTTATTTAAATTATATTATTAAAGGTTTGTCAATGATGTCTAAGTATTCCTTCTGGAAAAAGGTAACATTGAGTTTAATGTATTAATCCTGAATCCAGGAATATTCGTACCGACAGTCCACAAATGAATTTAATCTGATTTTTCCAAAACCCGAAATTCTATAAATTAACCGTTTACACCTTAGATCGCAAAATCCATTTCTTGCGCTGATTTCAATGATATAAGCAAAATATTAAATTTTTTATTTCAAATAAATATATAACAATATGAATATACCTACCAAATTTCTTTATATATTATAAATAAGATCTTAAAAATGAATATATTAAGAACGGAAATGGGATGTATTATTATCTAATAAAAAACTTTTTATATAGTACAAAAACATTGATTATACTGGGAAAATACATACATACATAACGTTTTCCACATTTTATTCATATAAATAAAAAAATGATTTTTAATTCGTGTTTTTTCCTTCAAAATAAATATAATGTTGAATTTGTTTTAAAAATTGTCCGTTTTTAATTGCACCTCAAAAAATATGAGGCATTGGTTTGGAATTTAATTTCACTTATGAAATCCACATTGCACAACCCTTTCTCGTATCTGCATTATTGTAAATGTAGACGTATATTCCAAGATTAAAGGCCATGTTTCGGGTTAAAATTAGGTTCTAATATAACGTAAATCGTGAACTGCTATTGGTCTATAACAATATTTTGAGCTATATATTTGCGACAATATTCATTCCAAATTCATCTGTTGCAAATGTACAACATTAATGTAATATGAATAAGTTTAATATGATTTTTATATAAAAAATAAATGTTTAAATAAAATGAACACGAACAAAAATTTGCAACAAAAGTCGATTTTATCTCATTTCATGTTTTAAATATACATACTTTTTTCCCTAATGTTCAAGAAATATGAATGAAATTTTGTTCGATCGCCTGAGACACCGAAAATTTTTACAACTGGACATTTATTGGTCATTTGGTCATAAATTGCTCATTTGCTGGTTGCCTAGTGAATGGGTTATACTTATATTCTAAAACTTCTAAAACATACAAAATTCCCAATCGAACCTGATTTAAGCTAGTAGTTATTGTTAACTTGAAAGACTTTAAAGATTATTTTAAAGTCTTTAAAGATTTACGTTTGTTGGTAGAATTGTAACTTTTATTTCAAGTTTATTTTTTTTTTATTTTGAGTTTAAATTTTATATTTATTTTAAGTTTATATTTTTGTTTAATTGCCGTCAAAAATTATTCCTTTATTGTTTCATTTATTTGATTTACCGAAACAGTATTGATAATGATTATTATACTGCTATTACTATAATAATACCAGCTTTTATTTCATTTTTACTTTAGGAGTTTTTCAACTTCTTATATTTTTATTTATTCTTTTTTTATACTACTAAATAGATGTTTAAAATGATATTAAAGTATTATTTTATAATTTACCGTACTTTTTATAACCTATTCAACTATATTTATCAGGGCAATACGATCAAAAATGTATGCTTCGAGCGCTATCACGGAATAGTGTACAGCGACTCCCGGCATTATATTTACGAACCCAATTTTATCACGGAATTAGAGACAAACGCGTAGTTCACCAAAATGCCGATTATTTCTATAAATGACGTTCTACGACAAAAAATCTTGTTTTATAATAATCTTAAAGGTCTAATTAATAAAATATAACAGATTTAGTTCGTCCACTTTCCTATTTTCTCTAAAATTCGTCTTTAAAGTCAATCGTTCCTTAACATCACGTAATATGGTACGTTTACCTTATATTTAAAATTACATTTTTAAGTGCCCATGGCTGTGGTACCGCCGTTTTTAATTTTTTTTTTACAATTATATTTTATTTTGTTACTTTAAAGTACAATAAATAACTATCTTTAATAACATGATGTTATTACATTTCCTTCCGCCCGAAAAAAATGGCAAAAACATACGTTTTTTGGCTGCTACAGTGGTGTACCCTCTTAAAGACAAATGCCTGCTGTTGAAATTGAATAAAAAATTGCACAAGACACGTGATTGATTTGATGGTTTCCAATTGAAATGTTAGGTAACGAATAACTTATTTCTTTACTTTTTTTGCAATTTCACAGTAAACACAATGCCGGTTTGTCACATGAAATTAACATGGCAGAGAACAAAGAGTATCTGTCAAACAATGTATGTACCGGCGCCATCTACTTAAAATATTGGCTCGTAGTACATGCTAAATATCAGAGATGACGCTGTATGTGAAAAAAGAAGAAATTTTTCCCGCTTTTCTCTTTATTGGATGTAAAAAATCAGACTTCATCATCAGACTCAAAAAAATCACACTTTCCAACAATATTTCTTTCCATTTACAAGTTTCGAAAAGTTAATGAATTTTTTTTCTTGGTCATTGTTTCCGGCTGGAATTTTATTTGATTGGTTATGCTGATGAGCTCCTGTCTTTATAATAATGTCCAAGTTTTTAGTTTGACCAAAAAAACGAGTGAATTAAATTATTATTTACTTATTCTATTGAAAAAATATTTTCAATTTTATTCAATAGACACAAGTTTTAAGCAACTAAATCTTATAAATATTCACTGCATTTCTTTATTTATTTTATCATTGTACTTACCTATGTTTTAAGTGTGCTGAATTAAATTTTAAAATGTCAATAACTATTCAGTTTCACTTTTTTATTGTAACTTGTTTAAAATTATTTATAACATTTCTTTAATAATTCTTTGCTTTTACAAACATATAAAAATATATAGGGAAAGCGCACACTGATAATCTCCCGTAGTTTATATTTTAGTCTAGCGCTGCAGTCACATATCATCATATTCTAATATTGTCTAGGATCAAATTCTAATATTGTCTAGGGATTGGATCAGGAGAATGTTCTGGTGCAGGATCAGAGTGTTTTTCAGATAGAGGATTAGAAAGTAAATCTGATACAATGAATTTGCTCTGGAACTGGTCTAGTAGTGAAAGCCATGAGAAACCATTACACCATAACTTGGATTGTGTAAAGATTTTATCTGGTGATGCAGCATGACTCCACTTTGCTCTACATAATTTAAATTAAGTACAATTATTAATGAAGAGATAAGATTTTCAAACATTTGCCAAAAAATACACGGTTTTTTTCTGTCTCAGTCGACAACAGCCCGCTAAGCGTGAAGAACAAACGGACACTCTACTTGGCACTTATAAAACCGTTACTGACATACGCCGCTTCAGCATGGAACGCGAAGACTAAGACCAACTTACGGAAACTACAGACATTACAAAATAAGATACTACGACTAGTACTTAACAAAATAAGGAACCCACTGACTAGACATTACTACTCTACAAAATACATACATGACTGACGTGACGACAATACTCGACCATATTAAAAAGCTCACCGAAATTTTGTATCAAAAATGTGGGTATCACCCTTATACCAACATCGCGGGTTTCGGGCAGTTTACTAGGGACGTAGTTTGGTATGCCAAACACGCCATGACAAACTATAGATTAATCGGCCTATAGCGGCTAAATAAGGAGCATATTGTTTGTGACTCCTCTCTCTTAAGAGGAGTTAACAAAATTTATAATTATTAATATATAGAGAAGAGGTATTTTTTTTGAAAAAGCTTTTCTTTTTAGTACACACTTACAATCATATTGTATACACATTGTAATCAATATTCTTTATATATATATATATATATATATATATATATATATATATATATATTAAAATCATATATGTTATATAAAGTACCCACGGGTAGACAAATATCTAGAAAAAAAAACAATGTAAAATGTATTATAAATTATTGCAATAATTACTTTTGTCTGTCAAAAAAAAACATCTCCGACCCTTCCAAAAAATTCTGCAATGGATCATGATTAAAATTTCTGGTACATAAATAATGAAATCCTGAAATCACTTTCTTTTTTTTTGTTCCTCGAACCCTATATAGCTTTTCAGCTAGGCAAAAGCTGGCATGCTTTTGTTAACATCCTGCTAGAATTTTTTATCTTTAGAACTGTATTCAACACTTTTTTGACACTGTGATAAGTGACACTTCGCCATATTGAAAATTATTATTAATTCTTTTGTTTTTTTTTTTGAAGTATTCGAATCTACTATCAAATTAATTCTTTATTTGCACAAGGCTAAAGTCAAAATTATGTCTGAAAACACCTGGGCTTTTCACTGGTGTTAAAAATGCATATTATTAGTATTGTACATATGTGTAGTATAATGTGATAGTAAAATGCGTATGTTCCTGATTTGGTGCGTATAGCTTGGTTCTTTTAATTAATTTTTCTAATGTAATATTTTTAATTCTAAAACTTTTCCTTATATTGTAAATTTTTTTTTGGTTGTTTTATTCAATTCAATATATATATATATATATATATATATATATATATATATATATATTGAGTTAAAAAGTCGGGCGATACATCAATAAAAATAGTATGAGAGTTTTTTGAAAGTTTGAAAATCCATATGTTTTGAATTTTGAAAATCCATACGTTTTGGCTAGCATTTTAGCTAAAATTAAAACTAAATAAATAATATGTAAGAAGTTTCATAGAAAAACAATAATAATTTTATTTATTTATTTATTTATTTATTTAAATATATAGCCCACAGATTTCTCCAAGAGGACTCAAAAATACAATTATTTCACATAATGAATAACAATTAAAATATATACAAAATTACAATATATAGTTAGTAAAATAAAATGCTAAGATAAAATTACATATAATGCAGAATGTAACAATATTATTTATAAACAGAATAAGAAAATAATGAGATATTTGAAAGAAAATAAAAAGATTAACTTGTGCAGATGGAGATTATTTGATTAGGTGAAGTGTTGTGAATGTCTATTTCATTATTAATTAAGTTAAAGTTAGAGGACATAAGTAAAATTGGCGAATTTAAGAGAGAATTAGATTTTGGGGGTAGGATAATTGAAAAATAATTGTGAACGCGAAGATAGCCTTGGAACATTAAAGGATAGTTGATTGAGAATAAGAGGACAGTCTATAGAATTATTGCAAAGCTTAAATAAGAACATAATTGTACAGATAAATCGACGTGAGGCAAGGGAAGGAATACCAAATTCTTTTAGTAAAGTGTTGTGGTCAAAGCCACGTTCAGGGTAAATTTTATATGTTTTATAATAAAGGTATTTCAGAAATTTTCGCTGAACCTTCTCTATCGCATCAGAGTTGTTGATATGATGAGGATACCAAATAATCGAACCGTATTCTAATTTTGAACGTAGTACATGCAAAGAAGTGCATTGGTAGACTTAAATTGTTTACAATTTCTTAGTATCAAACGTAAAGATTGATGTGCTCTATTACAAATATCAGTTACATGATTTGTGAAAAACAAACCAGAATTAAATAGAACACCTAAATCGGAAATTTTATTACATCTATCAATGCTGGTGTTAGAAATTTTATAATCAAAAAGTATTGGAACGCGCTTATGTGTAAAACTAAGAATAATAACAATAATAAAACACTTACAATTTTGTATCCTAATATAACATATGAAACCATTATTAATCCATGGTATGAGTATGTGTACATTGATAAAATATATATTTTTAACTTCCCGAAGAAGAAGTTTGTTTTCATCAAAAAATCCGATTCGCTAATTTTATGTTTTCTCGACGTTTCAAGCCATTCTAAATCGAATGAGACCAAATTTGGAAAATGTATGTGTGTGTGTGTGGGCGTGCATCAACAATTTTTTTGCCGTAAATCGCCGTTTTCTCAGAAATGGCTGGATCTATTTCAAAAATTTAAAAACCATTTGATGTATTTCGATGAAGACTATCGTTTGTTAGTTTTGTGCGACGATCGTTCGAGACGTTTCTTTATAAATAGTAGAAAAGTAAAAAAAAAATCGCCAACGTTTTAGCCCGCAATTTTGAATCGATTATGAAAATTCAAAAACCGTTCGAAAGATATTGGTGGGGAATCGTGCTGATTAGTTTTTGGTAGAGATCGGCCGGGCCGTTTTCTTGTAAAAAAGTGTTAAAAACGATTTTTTTATTATTTTTTTTTGCCGGTTTTGTCTACGATTTTTATTATTATTTTTTTGCCGGTAGATACCATAGTCTTCTAGATCATACTAAAATATTACGGCCCTACGACAATTGGTTTAACTTTAAAAATTCGTCAAAGTTTTCAGAAATTTAAAAGCCATTTGATGTATTTTGATGAGGACTATCGTTTGTCAGTGCGACGATCTGCCAAACCGCTTCTTTATAATTAAAAAAAAAAGTTAAACTTTTCGTCCACATTTAAGCTCATACTACCTAATCGATTACCGAATGATGCTGATTAGCTTTAGGTGAAAATCTACCGAGCCGTTTTCCTGTAAATAACTGTTGAAAAAAAAATTGAAGCCGATTTTTATGGAACTTTTTTAGCGATATATATCATGGACTTATAGAACTTACTGTAATATTACGGCCTTACGACAAGTAGTTTATTTTTAAAAATTCATCATAGTTTGAGAAAATGAGCAGTTTTCCTGACGTTTGCTAAAATTAAAATTAGATTTACTTGTTATAACAATAGAGTATTTGGTCTTAATGAACATACTAAATCATTAAGGTCCTACGAAAACTGGTTCAATTATAAAAAATATTGATTTTTGAATATTAGCTTTTAGAAAATACTACGTGTTAATATGTTCGTTCGTTTTCAATTATGTATAATAAGTCCACTCGAAATACTTTAAATCACTCATAAATTAATTTATTTCTTATTGATTAAGTCGATTATTTACACATATCGGAAAGTTTATGTAACTTGCGTCAAGGCTAAATACCAATACAAACTAGTTTAACATCACAAATGGTAAAACACACTGATAAACATGATAACTTAACAAGTTGTCGAAACTATGTATTTACTGTTTGGAGTTTGAGATAGAAATGTCACATTTTTTCTTAAAGCAGTTTTTATTATGTGTTCAAATTTTACGGGAAATTTAAAAAGCGATGGGATCTTGTATTTGTCAAGAAATTTTGACACGCTATTAAGGAACCATGTGTTAGTTTTCTTCAGAGCCGTATTGTCAAAACGTTTGTTTAAAACTTTGTCATTGTAAAAACAACCCCTCAACAAATCTTCTTTTAATTAGGTTCTCTTTAAAATGTAAAATTTTAGGGTTGAAAAAATCTATATTATGGTTTAATTTAATATGATCAGTTAATATCGTTTTATATTGCTCAAGATTTTTTGAGTTATTTTTATGTTGATGAAGGCTTTTACTCAGGTTTTCGGCTAGTTTCTCCGATATAAAAAAGTTCGTAATTAGAGCAATTAATCGGATATACCAAGTTCCTGAGGCGGTCAGAATTAAACTTAGATTTAATTTATGTAAAGATTGAACTAAGGGTTGTATCGCAATTACATACCAACAAAGTGCCACATTGTTGAAACAGTTTATCTCACAAAAAATATAAATCTTTTACGTACGGTAGGCAAATGAACTAGTATATGACTCCAAGTCTAAACGGTTTTTATGGTGTAAACTCATAAACCATCATTCTTCTAGGAGCTAGATCTGCCAGATTTTATCTGGTGATGCAGCATGACTCCACTTTGCTCTACATAATTTAAATCAAGTACAATTATTAATGAATAGATAAGATTTTCGAACATTTGCAGAAAAATACACAGGTTTTTTCAGTCTCAGTCGAGCTTTATTGACCTTGAAACTTCTCTTGTACTTTTCGAAAGCTATTTTTTCACGGGATCCTGTTCATTTTCATTTATATATTTTCTTGAGAGATATCTTTTCATAGTAATGCATCAATTATTAATAACAAACAATATAAATGAATCAGAAAATTGAACATCTCCGAGCAGGTCATTAGATTTTTGTGAAATAAGTATTAAGTCCGGAATTGATTTTGAATCATGCTTTTGTAAAAGCACCGGACTTAATACTTACATGGTAACATTTATCTTGTTCGGTATTCTAAATTTCAAAGATGAAAGTGCCTTTTTGCATACTTCTCTTCCCAAACCCCGGGTTGGGGTTAATAATGGAAAGATAGTAAGCACCCATTAGAGAGTTTTTTTTTTTTCAAAATTATATAATCTTTTTATATATCATTTTGATAAACTTTAAAATCAGTGCGCAAAATCCTTCAGGGAGCAGAACAATTCTCGGGCCTGGAAAAAAATTCAAGATGTCGGCAAGATATCAAAAGATGGATGTGCAGACGAGCCCTGCACTAAAAAATATGATGCCGTCTCCAACCCTACAGACATAGATACCGATAGGGAGCGTGAGGATTACACATACGAAAAAAAACAAGGAACCTGGAAAACCCACTATTAAGCCGTAGCCATCTACCTCAGGCGTCCAAACCGTGTCACCCAAGAACACCACCAAAAAAGAGGCAAAAATCCCGCCGATAATCATCAAAGATCAAATCGATTTAAAAACAATTATATATCTATGAGAAACATTTAAACCTAATTTTAAATACCAATACCTCAACAATTATCTACACAAAATCTTCGCTGACACCGCTAAAGAACACGAGAAAATCAAAGAGATGCTAAAGGACTGCAACTACCAATTTCATACCTACACGATCAAAGAAGAAATACCAAAGAAAATCATCATAACCGGTCTTCATCCATCGATTACAGAGTCAGAGGTCCATGAAGATCTTCTGTCGAAAGGGCAAGGTATGAAATATTAGGCAAGTAGTGCAGATAAAGAGTAAAACCTCAGATGGTGGTCAATATAAGTTGCCTATATACATTGTTTTCCTCGATAAAGATCAGAATATGTCGCAGATAAAGTCGATAACAAACATTGGTGGACGCATTGTAACCCATGAGTTGCTTATAGACCGCAGAACAGAGCATTGCAGAGCCACAAATGCCTCAATTTTTGCCATACCTCTTACACCTGCGACTTAAAGTACACTAGAAACTACCACATGAGACAGCAATGTGTATCATTTATAAGAGCGAACACCCGGTAAATTACTCCAAATGCAGCGCTCTTATTAACTACAAGAAAAAGAAGGAAAGCAACGCTCTCAAGAGAAGACAAGCATATAGGCTAGCACCAACACCGAGGAGCTTTTCGTCAGCTTTAAATACCACCAGCCTTGGCACAAATTCCAAATCAGTGTATCCTCAACTTCCTGTTCCATCGTCATCATTCCGAAATCTGAGTCAGTCCTCACCTTCACCGGTTGAGCCTGTACCATTATCATCACCGATCCGGCCTGCACCATCAGCCAGCCCGATCCTGATTTTAATACACCATAGGGACTTTTTGCTGATATGGGCGAGATCAGGATGCTCTGTTTGCTGATCCTTAAGTAAAACAAATTTTTAGTGAGCTTTACAAACTGACAAAGTCACTAAAGACCAACATGACATATAACGAGAAATATACAACAATACTTAACTTTTTAACAGCATCTCCATAAATCAAACGCGCGACTTACACATAATGCACTTTAACTCTAACGTAATTAAAAGCAACGTGGACAAACTGAGACAGACAATAACAAATTATGACCTGGACATAATACTGATTAACGAAACTTAAAATCTACGGACAGACTCTGTATCAACAATTACAATGTATACAGAAACGACAGACAGACGGACACACTCGGATGGAGCGGCACTTCAATTTTGTTCAAGTCTAGCATCAGACATGAGCAAGTGCCAAACCTGCCAGCGGACTGGTACATACGGACTTTCAAAGACTACTGGACTCAAACAGATTTGTTGTTATGGCAGGAGACTTTAATGCACAACATACATCTTAGAACTGTAACAGACTTTAATACCTGACCGAATACAACACCACAGACGCACACCTACACTATCCTGACACACCGACCAGATACGCCACCGTACAGGCACACCATCACAGCACGATCAATTTGGCATTGACAAACAATCTTAACTTAACATCCAAACCCATCACAAGAACACTTTTTAGCTCCGACCATAACCCAGTTTTCATGACCATTTCAGACAGACTAGACGTCGACCAGACTCCCAAACGCAAATTTCTAGATTACTCCAGAGCCAACTGGTCATTTTTCAGAGACATCATCATACATAACACACGACACACTATGCCAGTCAATACTAACACTGACATTGAGGAGGCTTCAACACACCTTACACTGACAATCACAGACGTTTTACAACAGGCTTTACCGACACTAGACTCAAGTACAACACCAGCCAACGATTTGCCAGAACACATTTTATTGAAAATAAAACTTAAAAATCATACGAGGAAACTGTGGCAACGTACTAGTGACAGACTACTTGAACATGTGAACAGACTGACAAAATTTATTTTCAATGAAATACGTGACCATCAAAACAACACTTGGACCAGAAGACTCGAGAACATAAATACTGATCCACACAAAGTTTGCAAACCACAAAAAGACTGACGCGGAAACCAACATCCATACTTCCATTCAAATTAACTGACAACAATTACGCAACGACAACAACAGACAAGCCGGAATGATTGGCAAAGGACTTTGAAAACATACATAAACAAAATGCCAATATGTCAAACGCAGACCTGAAACAAGACGTACACAAAACAATCCAAAACTTTGCTGACCTCCACAGGGACAAAGGCTTACGATTAGACCCTGCCACAGTTTGCGAAATAAAAACAATAGTTAAAAAATTACTGAACAGGAAAGCACCAGGACCGGACGGACTATAAAACATAATATTTAAACCAACTGCCGACAAACGCTTACATTTTACTTACCGGCATAATAAATAGATTAATGACAGAAGGTTGCTTTCCTGCTTCTTGGAAAACCTCCACCATACTTCCAATAGTGAAGCCAAGGAAACAGTCAGACATAACACAGAACTACAGACTGATCAGCCTCCTCAACACAATGAATAAGGTAGCCAAAGAGCTACTACTCAAACGACTTAACAAACACATAAGATGCAACAAAATCATACCTGGCACACAATACGGTTTTAAAAAACGATACTCCACACTACACCCACTAACACTACTCATAGAAAACACAGTTCTCAATTTAACAGACGAAACCATACCGGATTGGTGTTACTCGACTTTGAACAGGCGGGTGACACCATCTGGATGGACGGACTTATTTATAAACTCACCTTACTCAACTTTCCACCGTACGTTACAAGAACATTACACTCATACCTCTCAGACCGCAACTTACCGTACAAGTAGACAACGGACTTCCGACGGTTAAACAAGTGACTGCGGGAGTACTGCAGGGCTCGATCGTGGGACCGTCATTGTTAACGTCTACTTCCACGATATACTCACTGACGTCGACATAACGTTACTGATGTTTCCTGATGACACTGCCATATATAACTCATCACGATTACCTACGCTACTGACCACAAAGATACAGGCACACATAGACAAGTCAACCAAATATACTGACAAATTGCAGATCAGAATCAATCCGCTTAGGACGGAGGCAATTTTATTTACAAAGAGCCGAAATGCCACGACTAGACTGACTGACTTGGACAAAATAAAAGTATTGAACTGTAAAGTTGTGTGGTCCTAGGATGTCAAATACCTTGGTATGAGCCTGAACCATAGACTCAGCTTTACAAAACACATTAATACGAAAATTGGACAGGCTTACGGGATGTTTAATCTACTGAGACCTCTCTTGAACCACAACAGCTCGCTAAGCGTGAAGAACAAGCGGACACTCCACTTGGCACTTATAATACCGTTACTGACATACGCCGCTTCAGCATGGAACGCGAAGACTAAGGCCAACTTACGGAAACTACAGACATTACAAAATAAGACACTACGACTAGTAGTGTACGACTAGTAGTTTGGTATGCCAAACACGCCATGCCGAACTATATACTGATCGACCCATAGCGGCTAAATAAGGAGCAAATTGTTTGCGACTCCTCTCTCTTAAAGGGAGTTAACAAAATATATAATTTTTAATATATAGAGAAGATGTATTTTTTTGGAAAAAGTTCATTTTTCTTTTTTTAGTACACACATACAATCATATTGTATACACATTGTAATCAATATTCACTATCTTATATATAAAAATGGAGCTCTCTTTCAATCCGAATAAAACTCGAAAACGGCTGAATCGATTTGGCCAGTCTTAGTCTTTAAAAATTCGTGCCAATCCAGAGAAAGTCCAAAAGGTGAGAAATTATTTCAAATCCGCGTAGAAACTTTACATTTTTAATTTGAAAATTTTTGTAGGAGCGTAATTTAAATAAAACAATGGACAGTGGCAATTTCGTGAAATGTCAAACGCTTTTGACAGATGATGTTCAATTACGATTAATAGGATGTATTACGCGAATATTATTTATTTATGATAAATTTGTAGTAAGTAGTTTTGTTTGTAGTTTTATTTATATACAAAAGCGTTAGTAAACGGGCCGCAAGTGTTACTAGAGACTCAAAATATAAACTTTTTTGATATGTTAATATGAAAATGCACTTTTTGGCATATTTTTCTCAAACACGGTGCTCTAAAAGATCTCATTTGTATAATTATATACTCATTGGTATTTATAAAACATTTTCTAGGTTATATTATTTTTTATTTATCTTATTTAAATTCAGAACCTAAATTTGATATCGATCAAATGGACATTTTGTCGAATAACATTTTTTCAATTATAATTTCCCAGAATTTATCGCAGAATAGATATTAATATATGAAAGTCCGGGATTAAAAAGGTCCACCACCGATGTGCCAAAAATCAGTAAAGTTAAGCATTGTTTAACACCAATATTTGAAAGTAGAGGAAAAAAGATGTATAGCCAGCTACAAACTTGATTTGAAAACGATAATCTTTGAAATAGGGGAGATAAACGGTAATCTTTGAAAATCCATAATAAAAGTATTTTCGTCCGTTGGTAGTTTTAGCATTAGTTAAAAATGTAATTATTTTGTAAAATACCTTTAAAATTATAATAAGGCTTTAAACCTTTTGCCACCTGCCGTTACAAGTTACCCCGCATATTGGATAAAAAGGTCTAGATAACAAATTTTTGGAAGACATCAAAAAAGCACATTTCTACAATGATGAAGTAGAAGTCAGTTTACTGAACGTAGTCAGATAATTGTTCGTTTGATATGTCTTATTTGTTGTGATATAATTGTTATGGTTTTCACAATATAGTTTATATTTGCTCAAAGTCAAATTGGACTTTTGTGCCTCGCCCTGCTCTACATATATACTTTTTATTAAATTTACTTTAATTCATCGAATATAACTTGAAACTTTTCAAAAAGCAGGTCAAAGAAGAAATACTTAATTCATTTTTTATCTCTCCTCGCAAAAATTTGAAAATTTTGTATAAGCTCAGTAGTATTATTTACAATTATACACAAAATCCAGAATCCAAAAAGAATCTGAAAAACTTGAAACGTAATTAATAAGCCGAAAGACCAAAAAAGACTCGGATTGGATTATACGATGTTTTCTATAGAAAGTGTATAAAACTTGCAGTTTGATTGTATTGACAAAATATAGACAAACTAATGGGGTTTCTTGTTTTTATAATACTTAATTGTATACAGCATTCAAACAACACATCCTTATGCACTTAAAGTATTAATATTTTTGATTCTCTAGAAATGGTTTAGAATATACCTTATTTAGCAAAACAACGTTTGCCGGGTCACCTAGTCTTATATATAAAAATGGAGCTCTCTTTCAAATGTCCAAGTAAAACTCGAAAACGGCTAAACCGATTTGACAAGCCTTAATCTTGAAAAATTCGTGCTAATCAGTAGGTGGTCGGAAAGGTGAGATATTATTTCAAAGTTGCGTAAAAACTTTACATTTTTAATTTGAAATTTTTTATAGAAGCGTACCTTGAATAAAATAATGGACGGTGGATAATAAGTGAAATGTCAAACGTTTTTGACAGATGATGTTTATTTAAATATGATGTTTTACGTGAATATTATGTATTTATGATTAAATTGTAGCAAGTAGTTTTGTTTGTAGTTTTATTTATATACAAAAACGTTAGTAAACGAGCCGCAAGTGTTACTAGAGACTCAAAATATCAACATTTTTGAAATGTTAATATGAAAATGCACTTTTTGGCATATTTTTTTGTCAAACACGGTGCTCTGAAAGATCTCATTTGTATAATTATATACTCATTGGTATTTATAAAGCATTTTCTAGGTTATATTATTTTTTATTTATGTTATTTGAATTCAGAACCTAAATTTGGTATCGATCAAAGGGACATTTTGTCGAATAACATTTTCCCAGTTATAATTTTCCAGAATTTATCGAAGAATAGATAGTAATATATGAAGGTCCGGGGTTAAAAAGCTCCACCACCGATGTGTCAAAAAACAGTAGAGTTAAGCTTTATTTAACAACAATATCTGCAAGTAGAGGGAAAATGATGTTTAATCAGCTATAACCTTGATTCTCATGACTTTGCTAATATCGGGAGATAAACGGTAATCTTTGAAAATCCATAATAAAAGTATTTTCTTCTGTTGGTAGTTTTTTAGCATTAGTTAAAAGTGTAATTATTTTGGAAAATACCTTTCAAAGTAAAATAAGACATTAAACCTGTTTGCCACCTGGCCGTTCAAAGTTACTCCGCCTGTAGGGTAAAAAGGTCTAGATAACAAATTTTTGAAAGCAAAAAGCACATTTCGACAATGATGAAGTAGCTGACAGTTTTATTGAACGTAGTCAGATAATTGTTCGTTGAAATGTGTTATTTGTTGTGATATAATTGGTTTGATTTTTATAATATAATTAATATTTGCTCAAAGTCAAATTGGACCTTTGTGCCTCGCTCTACATATATAGTTTTTATTAAATTTATTTTAATTCATTTTTCAAAAAGCAGGTTAAAGAAGAAATACTCAATTTATTTTCTACCTCTCCTCACAAAAATTTGAAAATTTTGTATAAGCTCAGCAGTATTACAATGATACACTAAATCGAGAATCCAAAAAGAATCTGGAAAACTTGAAACATAACCAATAAGTCGAAAGACCAAAAAAGACTTGGATTGAATTATACCATGTTTTCTAAAGAAAGTGTATAAAACTTCCAGTTTGATTGTATTGACAAAATATAGACAAAGTAATGGGGTTTATTGTTTTTATAATACCTCATTATATGCAAACAACACTTCCTTATACACTCAAAGTATTAATATTTTTGATTTTTAGAAATTATTTAGAATATACCTTACTTAGCAAAACAACGTTTGCCGGGTCAGCTAGTATATATTAAAATCATATGTGTTATACTTTATATAACGAGTAGACAAATATGTATAAATAAACAACAATGTAAAATGTATTCTAAATTATTGCAATAATTACTTTTGTCTCTCAAAAAAAAATATCTCCGACCCTTATACTTCTAAAAATATTCTGCAGTGGATCTTGATTAAAATTTATGGTACATAAATAATGAAATCGATTTTGAAAATTTAAAAACCGTTCGAAAGATATTATTTGGGAAAGATACTGATTAGTTTTTGGTAAAGATCGGCCGGGCCGTTTTCTTGTAATAAAGTGTTGAAAATTTATTTACGACGATTATTATTATTATTTTTTTGACGGTAGATACCATAGTCTTCTAGATCATACTAAAATATTACAGCCCTACGACAACTCGTTTAGCTTTAAAAATTTGTCAAAGTTTGCAAAAATTAGTAGGGTAGGGCGGGGCTAGTTGAGCATAGGGCAAGTTGAGCAATCGAAATATCTCGAAAACTATTCACCGTCCGTTTAGGCATTATATGTCGGCAAGATATAGGTTTTGGAGAAATAAACATCCCGCTATCGCTAGTGGCCGCTGGACAAATGAGTGAGGCTCACGAGCGTTTTGTTTATTTTGATACCAAAAAGTAAAAAAGTAATTCATCACGAGTTTTCGTCTGGTTTAGTCAAATGTTATTTGTTTTTAATCAGGTAAATGTTATTCTTTTATATAATTATAGTACTTTTGATATGCACAGAGATTCTGGGTATAATTCTCACGGTTTTTTTATAAACTCACTTTTATTTTGAAATTCCTAGTTGGGGTTAGTTGAGCATAGTTGCTAAACTTGTTCTGTACTAAGACAATGAACATTAACTTCCAGAAATTAATTATCATTTTTTAAGATTTAAGCTAAGTCTATGAGTAGTAATATAAAGAAATAATGATTTTAAACAAAAATACTGAATATAATTTTAAAATAATTCCTAAGATACGATATTGTTTTGTTGATTCTACTTTTGGTTAATTATTCAAAGAAAATTACTATAAGTTTTGTTTTCTCTGTCAATAAATACTATAAATATAGAACTGGTTATTAAAAACTTTTATTTCATCACTAATCGACATTGAACCTATGATTTCATTATAATTTCTTAGTGCTCAACTTACCCCACCTATGGGGTACATTGAGCATACTTGACTATTTGCATTCAAACAGCTGTAGGTTTTAAATTTTACTTATTGCCAAAAAATAGTATTAACACTTTTGTTAAGCGGTAAACAACAGATCCATTATGCCGTATAGCAATTTATTGAGACTTTTCATTGAGGAGCTACATCCGTTTAAGTAAAAAGTTGCTCAACTTGCCCCGCCCTACCCTATCGCTTTTTGGCACTTGTCAAAATTATACCTTTCATCGACGTTTTCTCAAAAACGCTTGAACCGATTTCAAAAATTTAAAAACCGTTTGATGTATCTCAATGAGGACTACCGCTTGTCAGTTTTGTGCGACGATCGGCTGAGTCGTTTCTTTGAAATTTGGAAAAAAGTGTTAAACTTTTCGTCCCCAATTAAGCTCATACTACTGAATCCATTTTTACAAATCGAAAACTGTTTGAAAGATATTAGGTGGGAATGATACTGATTAGTTTTAGGTGAAAATCTACCGAGCCGTTTTCTTGTAATTAACTGTTGAAAAAAAAATTTAAGCCGTTTTTTATGGAACTTTTTTTAGCAATATATATCATGGTCTCAAAGAACTTACTGAGATATTACGGCCTTACGACAAGTAGTTTAATTTTAAAAATTCGTCAAAGTTTGAGAAAACGAGTAGTTTTTTTGACGTTTGTTAAAATTAAAATTAGACGATTAACTTGGTGTAACGATAGAGTACTTGGTCTTAATGAACATACTAAACCATTAAAGTCCTACGGAAACTTGTTTAATTATAAAAATATTGATTTGTGAAAATTTGGTTTTAGAAAATACTTCGAGTTCACGTGTTCGTTTTCAAATATCACTCATAAATTAATTAACTTTCCGTAGGGTACGTTATTGTAATCGTACAAATCGCATTTCTCGACGTTTTGAAGGTTTCTGAACATTTTGGCATACCTCAGAAAAAATTGATGTGTGTGTGTATGTGTGTGTGTGTATGTTTTGTGTGTCCGCATTTTTTTGTTCACGTTTTCGGGCGCACGGATCAACCGATTTGAATGGTTCAAAAAACATTCGATTCCTATTAATAGGGAGATGTGCTGATTAGTTTTTAGCAAAGGCAGGTCTAGCAGTTACGGAGATATAGAGCAAAAAGTGCAGAAAATAGAAATCGAGTTTTTGAGAGAACGGAGCATCGGATTTGAATCATCTAAAAAACATTCAATCAGTAATGGTTGGGAGAAGTGGTTATTAGTTCGAAGATACAGAGCTAAATGTGCAAAACATGGCAGTTTTTGAGAGAACTAAGCGTCCGATTTGAATGATTCAAAGAACTTTTGCTTGTTTTAATAAAATAATTAATTTAAGAAAAAAAAATTGTTTCAAAATTTTTTTTAAAATTTTTTCTTTCAAAAAAACTTTTTTGTATATCTAAAATAATTCAGATTTTATTCTTAATCATGACTAAAGTTCTAATATACTTTGAACAAATAATTTCATTTTTGCAATTCAGTTTATATAATTCTTATAAATATTTAACGATATTACAGACTTTATAATAATCTGTTTGAAAACATTTAATATTCTTCGAACATTTTGTTACGGTACGGGAAGTTCCAGCAATTTTCCTTAAAGTACGATGCCATGCGCCCCACTAGTTTATTTTTTTGATTAAGTCGATTATTTCAACATATCGGGAAGTTCAAGGCAAAATACCAATACCAACTAGGTTTTGTAGGTAAAACAAAAAGCGATCACATTTTTTCCATTTAAATACAATAACCTATTTTTAAAATCAAGGAACAAAGTATGTATATTTATGTATGGTCATCGATTACGCTTACTTAAACAAATTATAATGGATTCAATTAATTTAGCTATTAATTAATTAATTCTGATCAAGAATATAATTTTTAAGAGGCACCTTGATGTTTTTGGCGCTAATAATTGATTATATAAAATTGATTATATTCTTGACCAATGTAAATACTACTTATTCCCCAAGATCAATAATAAAGTTATCAAAATAAAAATATTTATCTTTTTATCTTAATATAAAATTTACAAAATATATTCAATTAACATAAAATTTATATCAAACTGTTAATTACGATCGAGCTGATCAATGATTAGCTATGTATTAGCTAAGATATTATCAATGAGTTAAATACTGTTTTTCTATATAAATTAAATAATATTTTTAAATGTGGGTTAAATAATATTTTTGTATTTGGGGTAAAAATTGTTTATTTATATTGACCTTATATTGTTTTTTTAATATTGAGCTTATATTGGTTTTGAATGGGATTTTAGTATTGTTTATTACTATTGGATTTGTATGGAGCCCATATTGGTTTTAATATTGACTTTTTAAAGGCATTAATGTAAAAAAATGTATCAACCTATTAATCACGACCAAACATCCCAGACAACACAAGACATTCTGGAAAATGTCCACAGGATATCCACGCGCGGACATTCATTGTCCCTGCTATAGCCTTACGGATATCCAGCTTATCCTGACTTTATCCGATACATGTTAATATGTCGCACCTACGGGACGTTCTGTAGGATATCCCGCACGGAATATTCCGGACATAAACCGGACATGAATAGGATTTAATTATGGAATTGTTTTTTACTTTTTAGATGAAAAATAAATTTGGATTAAAAATAAAATAGAAGAACACAATTTCACAAAGTAAACTTTTATTACAAAATAACAAAATTCTGAGATAATTTTATAATAAAATTTAATATTTACAACTTTAATTCAAAATAACTTATTTTACAATATTAAAAATATAATTAATTCGGCATTCAATCCTAGTTCATGGTTGATTTTCTCTCCTGAAATAGAAAACAAATGAATAAATGCATATATATGTATATATGTATATATATATATATATATATATATATATATATATATATATATATATATATATATATATATATATATATATGAGTAAGTTCTTTAAGGGCGATACATCAATCAAAATAGACAGAGATTTATAAAATAATCTCTAATTCCAAATATATCGATACAATTTGATGTCACTACGAGTGAATATTAAACTTGGTTTTTTACATCTAAAAATGTGTACACAGCACAAATTTTGCACTAACATTGATACAACTAACCAGTCAATAATCATGATTTTTTTGTAAATAGGAAAAACATATAGTACACATCTCACAAAAATACCTTGTATAATATTTATTGGCACGTCGCAGCCAGCTTTTTGCAGCCTCTGAAACAGCAAACTATGTCTCATGCGGCAATTTTTTCAAAGCAATTCCTGGATTTAATTATATATTAGTTTTATTCATAATTTACAACACATCATAAGTATAAGATATATAAATTACTTGTGACGACATCGCAAGGCACTAAATCACAAAATTTATTTTTGCCCTTTCCTCGTCCCTAGCAAAATTCTTTGGCCAAACCATCATCAAAAATGGATTTTCATAGCTGGACTCTGATGGCTAAATACCGAATCTAAAGAGAAAGTTTGTTTAGTATATGATAAAGTTAACAAATAAAAATAAATCTATATAAACTTTTGATTACCAATTGTGTTTTGATATCTTTGCTCTCTCCACAAGTTGAAGCTCCCCCAACAAACATAGTAGAAAGCATTTCAAAAAATATTTAATTTAACTTTTGAGTATGGTTCGAGTCAAACCTCAAAACCAACTCTTTCAATGCTCTTCTTTGTCAATCCTCTTTCAAACACGGCTGCAATATTACACACGCACATATAATTATATAGAACACATAAAATTTCCACAATTATTACTCAATTTTAGAGTATTTTGATAGATAATATTAATTATTTATAACACCTGCTCATATAATTATATAGAACAAATAAAATTTTCACTATTATTACTCAATTACTTAAAAACTATGATAATTCGACATATAGCGTCTGTTGATGAGGCTAACCTTAAAGGACGCTAAACCGACGCGACGAAAGAGAAAGGGACAAACATATACGTTTAGAGGTCTCAAGCCGTGGGCGTATGAGAGCGACATGTTCGTGAACCGTGCGTTATGCCTGCTCGAGTCCTTTGGGTTTGAGACGTCCCGTTGCATGCAATTCGGATATTCATAGGATTATCGCGATATTAGGAGATTGTGAGGACAAGAGGGATATTCCCTGGCATGTCTTGTGCTGTCTGGGATAAGACTTTTTAAAAGCTTTAATCATGTTTTTGGTGCTAATTAATTATTTAAAGTTAATTTTGTTTGTGACCCTTACAAATACCATGCATGTATTTCCCAAGTTCGATAATACTGATGAAACGAAATATTGAATTTATAAAAAAATGTATCAAAATATTAGTTACGATCGAGCATATGACTTTTAAAAAGCTTTAATCATGTTTTTTTTTGTGCTAATTAATTATTTAAAGTTAATTTTTTTCGCGACCCTTATAAAAACCATGTATTTCCCAAGTTTGATAATACTGGAGAAACAAATCTTGGTCACCACAAAAAACTATATGCCCTCCTTTAAAAATTTTGTATATTTCGTGTAAATATAAAATTAGAGGTGTAAATCAGATGGGAAACATGTTTTTTATTTGTAATAAACCATATAAAACACTTTTTCCATGCATTTTGCAAATTTTCCATAATTTTGAAAACAAATATTGTCCGGTCCATCTAAAGACTATATAATATATAGTATAGTATAATATATGATATATAATATATAATATATATATATATATATATATATATATATATATAAATTATAGGAAAATAAAAAATAAAATTGAGTAGCAAAATTATTTACCTGCAATATTGATCTATATGTCCATATCACTAATTTTTTTGTTACAAACACTTTTTGAAAATTAAAAAAAAAATTTTTGAGAGTGTATATATATATATATATATATATATATATATATGAAATTGTTTCTTGGGCATCCATCCAGTAATTAAAAAACAGTTTTAATGAAAAATGTATTTATTTTAATAACATACGTTTCGGGTCTAGATTTGACCCATCTTCAGTGCATACAAATAAATTAAAAAAATTTTTTTTAAAAAAAATAACACAAAGAAACAACACAAAATTGTAACGAAAAAATAAATATAAAATAAAAAATTAAAAAAACGTCAAGTTATGAAAAGTGTTGACACGTAACTCAGTCTCCAAACTAACAACATGCTCGTTTGGAAAAAGCTTTTTTATAATAAAACATATTATTTATTTTAATTTTACAATTTTCAAAATTTTCATAACTTGACGTTTTTTCAATTTTTTATTTCATATTTATTTTTTCGTCACAATTTTGTGTTGTTTCTTTGTGTTATTTTTTTAAAAAAAAATTTTTTAAATTTATTTGTATGCACTGAAGATGGGTCAAATCTAGACCCGAAACGTATGTTATTAAAATAAAAACATTTTTCATTAAAACTGTTTTTTAATTACTGGATGGATGCCCAAGAAACATTTTCATTATATTATTTATATAATTATTTATATATATACTAGCTGACCCGACAGACGTTGTTCTGTACCCACGGCTACAATTTTTCAATATTTTATACTAATATTTACTGCTTAGTTAAAAATAATAATTACTGTTTTTCGAATTACTATTTACACCAATATATGAGTGATGTTGAATGTAGAACTGTTTCAAATGATTGTTCTCAATTCCTACAGTTAACACTTTAATTATTCATTTAACAAAAAATGTTCAATAAAATTGTATATTAAAAATTATACACTGCGATTTATAGAACAAATTTATGCCCAATAGCTCAATTTATACTATTGCATTTAAGGGTTATATAGTATTTTTAGTCATACCTGTAGATGTGGATGTATAAATGAATGATTTTTTGTTTATTCACGACTAAAACATTGATTTTCCAAATTTATCACACTAAAAATGATCGTCTGCCTTTGTGATTTATGGTCATAACATAAGATACACATGTTGAAAAGTGAAATCTTTTAAAAAGTACAACAAATTCAGAAAGAATTAATATATAGCATTCGCGGCAAAGATGCAATATCACCTTTTATTTTTCTACCCAAAATAATTGCTTCAAAAATGTTGCCTATAATTTTTATAATTTCGTACCATATTTTAACTGGCTTTTAGTAATTTTAATAACTAAATTACATTTTTTTCTCCCATAAATCAATATACATTATTGCTTAAGTTTATATTTGAAGTGAATTAATTTATCAAATCCTGTTCACATGTACTCTATTCAACTTACGATCAACAAAATTATTGCTCTGTGAATTTTTTTACTGTGCTCCAATTTACTTGATATTTTGGAAATAGGCTAATCCTTATCTTAAGTTCAGAAGTGAAATCAATTTGCACTCCGCATTAATTGGATTATTACTCTTTTAATTCTGATTTTCTCAGAACTTGTAATACACTATTTTAAAGGTGATTAAATGAGCTACAACTTTCTCTATCATAAATTTTACCGTAACTTCTCTTGTTGTGAAACGGCGAAGGGTTAAAGGACTCGAAAGACCTCTCGTTGGACAACCGCGCACTCTTTAATTAATACCTCTATCAATATTTGTGTAATGGAAAAATAATAAACAACAATAATTAGTCAGAAAAATACCTCGAATTTTTATATATATATATACATTTATACGTATTCTTTCAGAGATATTATAATGAGAAATTGGATGTTTTTTTTAATGTTTTTTTTTTCATGAAATCATGAGTTTTTTGAAAATCGGTTGTACTAAAGTTGTGGTATTTTCTAGAATCCATCAAGATCTCTTAAACCAAGTTAATTCTAGATGGAATACGATTATTTTTAAATTTGGTGGAAATGGCACTGAAAAACTATTTGATTTAAATGAAAAAACATTATATGCGTCTTTTATTTGCATGATAGTTTACTCATTTTACACGCAGAAGTACTCATTTTAAAGCTTATTTTGAGCACTATAAAAACCCATTTTCATATCTAGCCTAATAATGTTCCTAAAACACTATAAAATAGCGATTTGTTAAGATTTTAATTGATATAATTTTGTTCATTACATGATTTTCGTTAAAATGTATATTTTTGAAGATATTAGCTAAAAATGATGAAAAACGCAAAAAAGGATCAAATTTTCAGTAGCCAGTAACTTGAAAAGTATTTGCTATTTTGAAAAACATTATTAAACATTTTTCTCTTGTAATTAGTTCTTTTATCGACACCCAACGTTATTTTGAAAAAAGTAAAATTACACCACTAAAAAGAAATGTCATCCACCCGAGAAGTGGTAAAGGAGTCTAAATTGTTTTCACTTCTGAAGAGTAAGATGAACCTAGTTCCAAAATTCCAAACGAAATGGAAAACAGTAAAAAAAGTTCAGACCGAAAGCGCTCTCCATTGAGTAAATAATTAATAATAATAAATAATTTTTTTAAGAATAAATATTTTTTTTTTTTGTATTGAGTTAGTATAGTAAGGCAAAACGACTGCAAATTGAATATTTTTGAGCGCAATCACTTATGGCTCGTCTCCTTTGCACGAATTTGTACGGCGAATCTGTTCGCAAAGTGCGCAAACAAAATTATTGCAAGCAAAAGCAAATCACGCGTAGTACGTTGAGAACATGATTCGCAGTGCGCGTCAGACGCATGCGCAGACTGCATCACTTGTCAGATTCATGTTATATTATTTGCATCTTATATTAATTTAATTTTTGGCACATCTCAGCTGCTTTTCGGCATTAATAATGTAGACATTACATTTTCTTTATTCATAATCATAAATTTATTATATTTTAATATTGCCTTAGCCTATAAGTGAATAGAAATGTTTGGCAAATGACAGTCTTCAATTGTTTTTAATGTCAAACTAAGCTTCAAATATTTTCAAGGGCAAACAATGATAAGCGGTTTTTTGTAATTTTTTCTATTTATTTCTACAATCTAACTATATTTCTATGAATCAAAACATTCTAGAAAATTTCCCGAACAAACTTCAGGAAGGTTTATGAAAATCCGAATTATAGTTTAGGAGGATTAATGAAACTTACATTGTTACAGAAGAATTTTATATATAAGATATATATATATATATATATATATATATATATATATATATATATGATATTTGGCTGGAAACTATAGCACAGAGCAAACATGCATTCTTAACTTTCAGTGTTTACTTTTACTCTGCAGAAATTTCATATAATGAAAAAAAACATATCACATAATGTACATTAAATACGTATTTAATAATATCAAGCCATACATAAACAAGTATCAAACATTACTAATATACATAGTTTCAGGTTAGAATAATGACCTTTAAACCATTTACAAATTAAATTATATATAGTAAAAGCAGCTAAAATTTATATTATATTAACTATATATATATATAATATATATATATATATATATATATATATATATATTTGAATAGTCTTGAATTTGATGTTGATATATATGTTTAATTTGAGTTTAATATTCGGGCGTAACATCAATAAAAATAGTATGAGTTTTTTTTTTAAATTTATTTATTTAAAATCTATACGTTTCGGCTAGCATCTTAGCCATCATTCAGTGGTAATCAAGTTAACTATAAAAATTGAAACTTAATAAATTATATGAAAGGAAATTTCATGGAAAAACAATAATAATAATAATAGTAATAAAACACTTACAATTTTGTATCCTAATATAGCATATGAAACCATTATTAATCCATGGTATGAGTATGTGCACATTGATAAGATATATATTTTTTAACACAAACATCACAAAAGGTAAAACACACTAATAATCATGATAACTTAACAAGTTGTCGAAACTACTCTCAATTTGAGAAAAATGTGACATTTCTATCCTAAACTCCGAAGAGTAAATACATAGTTTCGACAACTTGTTAAGTTATCATGATTATTAGTGTGTTTTACCATTTGTGATGTTTGTGTTAAAAAATATATATCTTATCAATGTGCACATACTCATACCATGGATTAATAATGGTTTCATATGCTATATTAGGATACAAAATTGTAAGTGTTTTATTACTATTATTATTATTATTGTTTTTCCATGAAATTTCCTTTCATATAATTTATTAAGTTTCAATTTTTATAGTTAACTTGATTACCACTGAATGATGGCTAAGATGCTAGCCGAAACGTATGGATTTTAAATAAATAAATTAAAAAAAAAAAACTCATACTATTTTTATTGATGTTACGCCCGAATATTAAACTCAAATTAAACATATATATATATATATATATATATATATATATATATAAATCTTCTTAATACTTTTCGAGCTATTATACTAGCTCATCATTCAGCTAAAATACAAAAAGAGTAACAAAATAAAGTAACAAAATAAATTAAAACAGAATTAAAATTATACTACCAAACCAGTTTAAAATTATTTTATATAAAATTTGACAATTATAACATCAATATTTTGTTCTAAAAATAAAAAAATATGTATATATAGAATTTTAAAAAATAAAATAAAGTAATCAAAATATTTCGAATTCTGAAAAAGAAGAAGATATATAATTATATCGTTATAATTGTCAAATTTTATATAAAATAAATTTAAACTGGCGTACCAATATAATTTTAATTGTGTTTTATTTTATTTTGTTACTTTATTAACTTCCCGTAGGGAAGTTATTGTAATGGGCCGAAAATCGAAATTGAAATTTTTTACATTTCTTGACGTTTTGAAGGTTTCTGAACATTTTGCCATACCTCAGAAAAAAGGATGTGTGTGTGTGTGAGTGTGTATGTATGTATGTATACAATTTTTCGTCCACGTTTTCGGGCGCACGGATCAACCGATTTGAATGGTTCAAAAAACATTCGATTCCTATTGATAGGGAGATGTGCTGATTAGTTTTTGGCAAAGGCAGGTCCAGCAAATTAGGAGATACGGAGCAGAGAGTGCAGATAATAAATTAACTGCAAAAAAATTATTATCATATTTCTGTACATTATTATTTTTTGCAATTAATTTATTATTTAATAAAAATCTATTTTCTTTTCCTAAACATATTGTTTGCTTAAATCTCATCAAGATCATGTTTCTTGACAGATGTCCTGAAGATGGAACGTACCTAGTTCCGAAACGTCGACAGTAAATAAATAAATGAATAAAGAAATTGTTTATTAAAAATTTTTCTTGTTTTTTTATTACTTTTGGATTCTTGTTCGAAACTCTACAAAATATATATATATATATATAATATATATATATATATATATATATATATATATATTTATATATAATATATATAATATGTATATATATATATATATATATATATATATAATGGGTGTACTGTCCTATGGCAGGTCCGTGAGCTGAGTTAAAACTCCAACTCGATTCAGGGAAGAATAGTGTGAGAGATTTCCCATTGCCATTTCACACCGCAGTGCCCGAGATGGGCTTATTTTCAATTGAAAACATATTTTTGATCTATATTTTCAATTGAAAATGGACATCGCGCTGCCCGATGTCAGATTGCCAGAGCGGGGAATGTTAAAGTGTTAAATATATATATATATATATATATATATATATATATATATCTTGATAGTTTTTTCGACGTTGAAACATATTTCAAAGTAACTAGCAGCCCATTCGTCGAAATAAAAAAGGTATAAAGTATAAAAACTTTTATTTATACGTTTCGACACAAGATGCGTGTCATCATTCAGCAACTACAACAATTTGAAAATTTTATTAACTAATATAACACCAATATAGATTAATTATAGCATAGAGAAACATTATACACACCACAGGACAAAAACACTCAACAAAAATTTATTTTAAAAATTAACTTAACATATTAGGTAAAAACATTTTTTTAGAAAAAAATATGAATAACTAAAAGATTTGAAAACTAATTTGACTAAAAGTTATGAAATGCATCATTGTGAAGCGAGAAACACGCCCATACCGAGCAACCAAACTCGACTGAATTATTTCAATAGGCGTATTGATAGGAATGGGAGGGGACGCATCAAGGACAATGATTGGCGTAAATCGATATATGCGGTGCTTTTCCTTAAAAGGTTAAGTTAGTATTTTGTGAAATATTATTTAATTACTATTTTAATGTTTATATTACATAATCGTAGTGCATTGCTATATCCTGATACAATAGATTATTAATTTTTTTGTTTTAACACTAAGATTGCCTAATTGTAAGTACTTTTTATTCTTTATATTTTTTTCCAATTCAATTGTTTTGCTTTCTAACTTTCCCTAAGATAAGTTACAGCAATTGACCAAAAATCGAAAACAAAAAGTTTTGCATATCTTCACGTTTCAGATGTTTCTGAAAATTTTGGCATACCTCAAAAAAATGAATGTATGTGCGTGTGTGTATGTATATGTGGATACAATGTTTCGTAGACGTATTCGAAAGTACCGATTCAACTAATGGCGATTAGTGCTGGTTAGTTTTTGGGAAAGGTTGGTCCAGCCGTTTCGAAGATAAGAAGCAAAGATAAAAGAAAATGGAAACACGGTTTTTGCAGGAACCGAGCATCCGATTGGAATGATTAACAAACATTTAACTCGTAATGCTTGGGTGTGGTGGTGATTAGTCCAAAGACAGGTCCAGCCGTTTCGAAGATACGGAGCTAAATGTGTAAAATTAGCAGTCTTTGAGAGAACGAAACACACGATTTGAATGATTAATTTTTTTTTTTTTAATTTTTTTAGTTTACAAAAAATATATTTTTTTGAATGTCGAAAATAATTGGGATTTTAATTTTAATTCTAGCTGAAAAAAAAATTTAACTTTGCAATTCAGTTTATATAATTCTTAGAATTATGAAACAAGATTCTTCATTCTAACTCCCCTTTGAAGGGGATCATTAAGTTTTGTCTATATACTTTTCATGTAAACTTATAAGGAACATCGTCGTCCAATTTATAAGCTTTTATATTCTGTGTATAAAATACGAACTAGTTGGTTTGGTATTTAGCCTTGAGGCAAGTTACATGAACTTCCCGATATGTGTAAATAATCGACTTAACCAATAAAAAATGTGTAAATAATATTCTTCATCAATTCTACTTTAAAAAAAAAACGATAATAATTTTAGCAAAGTTTGACGAATTTTTAAAATTAAACTACTTGTCGTAAGGCCGTAATATTACAGTAAGTTCTATACGACCATGATGTATATCGCCAAAAAAAGTTCCATGAAATTCGGCTTAAATTTTTTTTCAACAGTTAATTACAAGAAAACGGCTCGGTAGATTTTCACCTAAAATTAATCAGTACCATTCCCAACTAATATCTTTCGAACAGTTTTTGATTTTTTAAAATCGGTTCGGTAGGATGAGCTCAAATGTGGACGAAAAGTTTAACACTTTTTTTCAAATTGCAAAGAAACGGCTTAGCGGATCGTCTCACAAAACTGACAAACGATAGTCCTCACCGAAATACATCAAATAGCTTTTAAATTTCTAAAATCGGCTCAGGCGTTTTTGAGAAAACGTCGAATAAAGGTTTAATTTTGACAAATGCCAAAAAAACGATGCTAGTTTTTGCAAACTTTGACGAATTTTTAAAGCTGAACCAGTTGTCGTGAGGCCGTAATATTTTAGTATGATATAGAAGACTATGGTATCTACCGTCAAAAAAATAATCATAAAAATCGTCGAAATTTTTTTTTAAAAACTTTATTACAAGAAAACGGCCCGGCCGATCTCTACCAAAAACTAATCAGGTCGATTCCCAACCAATATCTTTCGAACGATTTTTGAATTTTCAAAATCGATTCAGAACTGCGGGCTAAAACGTTGACGAAAAACTTTTCACTTCTCTGCTATTTACGAAGAAACGGCTTGGCCAATCGTCGCACAAAACTGACAAACAATAGTCCTCATCGAGATACTTCGAATGGCTTTTAAATTTTTGAAATCGGTCCAGCCGTTTTTTGAGAAAACGGCGATTTACGGCAAAAAATCTGTTGGTGCACACGCACACACACACTCACACACACACATACTTTTTCCAAATTTGGTCTCATTCGATTCAGAATGGCTTGAAACGTCGAGAAAACATAAAATTAAAGAATCGGATTTTTTTATGAAAACATAAACTTCTCCTTCGGGAAGTTAATAATGAAAGTTACAGTATTTATAATAATATATTTGAAAACATTTAATATTATTCGAATATTTTATTACAGTACGAAAAGTTCCAGCAATTTGCCTTGAGGCACGATGCCATAAACCACTAGTTGAATTTTATTTTTAGTTTCTACTAAATGAAAGCTAGGATTGTGACCGAAACGTATGGATGAAAATATATTCTTAAAAGAATTTTATGTTTTTTATTGATGCGATGGCCGATTATTATACTTATATATATATATATATATATATATATATATATATATATAATTGTCTCATTGGGCATCCATCCAGTAATTAAAAAACATAAAATTCTTTTAATATTTATTTATTTTTTCGTGCAATTTTGTGTTTTTGTGTTGTTTTTCAAAGTTTATTTGTATGCACTGAAGATGGGTCAAATCAAGACCCGAAACGTATGTTCTTTAAATAAAAACATTTTTCATTAAAACTGTTTTTTTTAATTACTGGATGGATGCCCAATGAAACAATTTTATTATATTATTTCACCATCTGAAGAAAAACCTCTCGCTTTATATATATATATATATATATATATATATATATATATATATATATACACCTAAGTCTGTTTTTACACGGAGTTTTGTTCCGGAAGAAGTCGTGTAAAAAAAAAACGTGTAAAAAAAGACATGGATCTTATACAAAAATGGGTGATTTGTTCGTAATCTCTAAAACCTATTAAAATTAGTGAAAAACAAGAATTTTCAGGGTATTCCCCTAAATGCGCTAAAGGGTAAAGAATTCACTTAAATCTTTAAGCTAGTGTTCGCAAACTATCGATACTATCGATGGTTTCAGACTTTTTTCTTTCATAAATACTTTTTTGTGATATGAACATACTTCGCAAAAATTAAATTTGACAAAGAAAATTTAAGTACATAAAATTTCAAATCGTGCTAAATGGAATAAAATCGTGTAAAAAAATTAAAAATATTCAATTTTCAAACCGTGTTATATCAAAACCGTGTACAAAAAGACCGTGTAAAAACAGACTTAGGTGTATATATATATATATATATATATATATATATATATACTAGCAAACCCGACGAACTCCGTTTCGCCACCAGATGGTTTCGTGAGAAAGATGAAGAAATTTTTTGTTTGTTTTATATTTGAAAAGAAAAAGTTTGATCAGTAAGGAATTCCGACTTATTTTTATATATATAGAAGATAATCTATTTGCAATTATTGATTATTTTTATTACTCGGAGTTTTAATTACGGTGCGTGAAGTTCCAGCAATTTGCATTAGGGCACGATGCCATGCACCATTAATTTTCTTAGCTATAAACCTTGCGGAGCCCGAGACCTTTTCAACGAATGCAAAATTGTCGAAATCGGTTTGTGCGTTCTAGAGTTATTTCGTCAGGAAGGAAAACCTGACTTATTTTTATATATATAGAAGAAGAAGATAATCTATTGGCAATTATTTAAAACAATTATTGATTATTTTTATTACTCGAATTTTTAATTACGGTTCGTGAAGTTCCAGTAATTTGCATTAGGGCACGATGCCATGCACCACAAATTTTCTTAGCTATAAACCTTGCGGAACCCGAGACCTTTCCAACGAATGCAAAATTGTCGAAATCGGTTCGTGCGTTCTGGAGTTATTTCGTCAGGAAGAAAAACCCGACTTATTTTTATATATATAGAAGATATATATATATATATATATATATATATATATATATATATATATATATGGGTAAGTTCTTGTGGGGCGATACATCAAAGAATAAGAAGCAAAGATTTATAAATTAATCCTTAATTCCAAACGTTTCGGCATTCAATTTAATGTCATCATCAGTGGATTTAAAAACAGTGTATAAATTAAAATAACTAGGTAATTATAAGATTTGTTGATTGGTATAGAAACTATAAATATAAGAGAAAAATTAACAGAACAGCAACACTTAAAGGTAAAAACTAGAATATAAAGATAGAAACTAGATATTTAATAGATAAAAAAGAAAAAAGAATATATATATATATATATATATATATATATACATATACATAAATGCATATATATGCCTACACATTCACATGAATACATATATGCATATGTACACAAAGGTATATACATATCTATATATGTACTCAACGTACACGTGTACATATATGCATATGCACGTACATACATATTCACAAGGTTGTACATGTACATGTATAAACATACATATACCCATACTAATCTAGGCCAATACACATATACGTACACATATGTATATAAACACACGTATATACATGCATTTATACATATACATCCCCGTGTATATGCAGACAAACACAATATTTATGAAAATGGAGAATACATACAAACTAAAAGTAAACTTACATTAATGTTGGTAGATTACATCTAAAGATGTGTACACAACACTAGAAATTAGCACTAACTTTTAACACCATGAATTTTTTATCATTTTTGTGTATGAAATGTAAAAAGAAAAATGATAATTTTATTTGACAAAAATGTGAGTAAAGTTAAGTAATTTCTGCCACGACTTGTGTACTTTGCACTTCCCGAGGCGCTTCTAAACCCGCACATGTTAGTTAAAAAGATTTTAGTCGTTTAAAATTTAAAAATTTAGAAACATTATTTAGTATTTCTTGCTAGTTATCGCAGAGTAAGGAGGTATCATTTATTTCGTTTATAGCAATTAAACAACATTCTGCATAAAGATTTGAATGGTGTTCCGTTCGCGGTAGAGAATACAGGCATTATAAAAATTGAAAGAGTGTTTGAAATTTTTGATATGGTCTATTATCATAGTTTGGTTTTGGTTAGGGTTTTTTGAATTATTGTCGTGTTGTTTGAGTCTTTTTATCAAATTTTGTCCCCTTTCACCCAAATGATGTATCGCCCCACAAGAACTTACTCATATAACTCAACATCAAAAATAACTACTAAATCATATATATATATATATATATATATATATATATATATATATATATATATATATATATATTAGGGCGGGTCGATTTAAAAGTCGCTTGGGCACATATGATTTTCGGATACTAGGGATCAAAATAAGATACTTTCCTGAAGAAACGATACCTCTAAAATGAATTCTGATGTCCCGTGCATTGACTCAATGGTAGAGATTGACTTTTGAAAAATTCCGTTTTAGCCCATTTAGAGTGCCCCAATCGCGTCCAAATGTATAACAAACTCCAACTAACTTTGGAAGGTCAATCCACCCATGCCTATGGTTCATCCCTTAGGACCTCCCCTTAGATATTAAGTCTCCCATATAAATATTGCAAAAAATCATCGTTTTTGATATTTTACTCAGCAAGAAATGTTTTTTTTTTATATATTAATTCATATACACGCGAAAAACTTTTCTACAAAAAAAAAATCGTAAAATAAACCAAAACAGGATTTTTAAAAATTTGATCCAATATCAGGGTGGATGCACGGGACATCAGATTTCATTTTAGAGTTATGGTTTTTTCGGCAAAGTATCTTATTTTGATCCCTAGTATACGAAAATCATATGTACCTATGCGACTTTTTTTTACCCATACAAATCGACCCGCCCTAATATATATATATATATATATATATATATATATATATATATATATGTATATATAAATATATTAGTGCAGTAAACGGAGAGGAAAAAGGGTATAACCTCTGAATTTTTTTACTGTGCTCCGAATTTCATGAAATTTTGGAATTAGGTTTATCTTACCCTCAATTTCAAAATTTGCGCCATCACCCCCCCGGGGGATGACACCCCGTCTTAATTGTGTAATTACATTTTTCTAAAATAACGTCGGAAATCGATAGAAGAACTAATTATAAGAAAAAAATGTTTTTTATAGTTTTTCAAAAAAATGTAATTACACAATTGAGAAGGGGTGTCATACGCCCGGGGGGTGATGGCGCAACCCGAATTGTTTTCACTTCTGAACTTGAGGGTAAGATAAACCTAATTCCAAAATTTCATGAAATTCGGAGCACAGTAAAAAAATTCAGACCTAAAACGCCCCGTTTACTGCACTATATATATATATATATATATATATATATATATATATATATATATATATATATATATTCAATAGAAAGTCCTGGATTTTTTCAAATATTGATTGTTTCTTTTCCGAACAGTAAATCCAATAATAAAAAACAATTTGTTTTTTGAAGATGTTTAATACGACGTTTCGGAACTAGGTACGTTCCATCATCAGGTTTATTCTGTCAAATACAATGTTTTTTAAAAAAATATTGATTAACATTAATTAACGATGGTTAATACAGATTAATTAGAAAAAAAATTTTTATAAAGGAATGGATTATGTACCGGGGTAAAGAGTAATAAGACTTAACTAAAAAAGGTTTTATATAAAATTGAGAAGCAAAAATTATTTACCTGTAATAATTTATATATCCATATCACTAATATTTTTTTGTTAAAAACACTCGATTTTTTTGGAAGATATTTTTAGATGTTACGACTACACAAGACTTAAACACACTGATATGGATTTCTGTCTGCCAGATGTAAAGGACAATGCACGGAATTCTTGGCAAAAATGATTTTTTATGGCTCTTGTTTGGTAATTTACGAAAAAAAAAGGAAATATTGCTTTAGTAAATGTTGAGAAATATTATGTATATATATACATATATATATATATATATATATATATATATACATGCACATGTATATGCACACCTACATAGTCATACATACATATGCACATATCTATATATTAATGTATCCACAATTATATACATGAACATATATGCAAGTGCATGTGTATAGTGTACACACAAAAACATACATATAAGCACATATATGGATGTACATATATTATAACATATATACATGTATATATATACATATTCAAAAATTATTTAGTGCAGTAAACGGAGAGGAAAAAAGGGTATAACCTCTGAATTTTTTTACTGTGCTCCGAATTTCATGAAATTCCGGAATCAGGTTCATCTCACCCTCAAATTCAAAAGTGACAACAATTCGGGTTGCGCCATCACCCCCCGGGGGGATGACCCCCCTTCTCAACTGTGCAATCACACCTCTTCAAAATAACATCGGAAATCTATAGAAGAGCTAATTATAAGAAAAAAATGTCTTCTATAGCTTTTCAAAAAAACCAATACTCTTCAAGTTACTGGCCACCAAAGATTCATATATCTTTGGCGCTTCTCTTCGTCTTTTTGCAAATATCTCCCAAACCATTCATTTTAACGAAACTCATGTAATGAACAAAATAACGTCAATAAAAATCGAGGTCCTACATCTTATGCATTTCGGTGAAATTGGGATTTTATAGTGCTCAACATAAGCTTTAAAATGAGTGCTGCTACAAGTTTTCTGAGTGCAAAACATTTTTTTCTTATAATTAGCTCTTCTATCGATTTCCGATGTTATTTTGAAGAGGTGTGATTGCACAGTTGAGAAGGGGGGTCATCCCCCCGGGGGTTGATGGCGCAACCCGAATTGTTGTCACTTTTGAATTTGAGGGTGAGATGAACCTGATTCCGGAATTTCATGAAATTCGGAGCACAGTAAAAAAATTCAGTGGTTATACCCTTTTTTCCTCTCCGTTTACTGCACTAAATAATTTTTGAATATGTATATATATACATGTATATATGTTATAATATATGTACATCCATATATGTGCTTGTATGTATGTTTTTGTGTGTACACTATACACATGCACTTGCACATATGTTCATGTATATAATTGTGGATACATTAATATATAGATATGTGCATATGTATGTATGACTATGTAGGTGTGCATATACATGTGCATGTATATATATATATATATATATATATATATATATATATGTATATATATACATAATATTTCTCAACATTTACTAAAGCAATATTTCCTTTTTTTTCGTAAATTACCAAACAAGAGCCATAAAAAATCATTTTTTCCAAGAATTCCGTGCATTGTCCTTTACATCTGGCAGACAGAAATCCATATCAGTGTGTTTAAGTCTTGTGTAGTCGTAACATTTAAAAATATCTTCCAAAAAAATCGAGTGTTTTTAACAAAAAAATATTAGTGATATGGATATATAAATTATTACAGGTAAATAATTTTTGCTTCTCAATTTTATATAAAACCTTTTTTAGTTAAGTCTTATTACTCTTTACCCCGGTACATAATCCATTCCTTTATAAAAAATTTTTTTTCTAATTAATCTGTATTGACCATCGTTAATTAATGTTAATCAATATTTTTTTAAAAAACATTGTATTTGACAGAATAAACCTGATGATGGAACGTACCTAGTTCCGAAACGTCGTATTAAACATCTTCAAAAAACAAATTGTTTTTTATTATTGGATTTACTGTTCGGAAAAGAAACAATCAATATATATATATATTTATATATATATATATATATATATATATATATATATATATGTATATATATATATATGTATATATATATATATATATTATTTTTATATAGAATTTTATTCAACGTACAACAAAAAAATCTAAGGTTATATGTTTATATATGTATGTATATGTATATATATATATATATATATATATATATATATATATATATATATATATATATATATATACCCCGCATTATGTACTGTATTCGTTCTGGGAGCAAGTCGTGAGAAAAGTTCGCAATGCGAAACGCGTTTTTCCATACAAATACCTGAAAATAAAATTAATTCGTTCTATAGTGAGTTGAAATGTCAATAGAAAATAAGATATATTTTACATATAATTAAGACATTTAAAAAAATATTACTGATTTACGAAATATTAAGTTATTATCAGAGTCGTACTGCTTCCTTGTGCGCCCTTTTAGCTTCTGAATTTTGATAGAAACTGTCGATAGTTTTTTGCCAACAAGTATATTTTCACAGCAGGGCAAAAATTTCCAAGATCCACTTTTTGAATTAATTTGAGCAAGATATGATTTTTGACTACAAATGACAACGATTTAGTACGTTGTGTTAAGCAAAGTTCGTTGTGTGGAACGTTCGAGACCGAGAAAAAAAGTTCGTTATGCGCATCGTCCATTGTGCGAGGCGTACGTTATGCAGGGTATCATTATATATATATATATATATATATATATATATATATATACAGTATTTGCAGACTTTTCGAGACCATAGTATGCCACATCTTTGATGTAATTTCAAAACAGTTATTATATACTAACACATTCTTTAATATTTTATTTAAATTACATTTAATTTTTGAAAATACAAAAAACATCAATTATAACTTACAATTATTTTCAAAAATTAAATGTAATTTAAATAGAATATTAAAGAATGTGTTAGTATATAATTAATTGTTTTGAAATTACACTGACGATGAGGCAAATAAAGTGTGTGCTAAAAATCTGAGTGTTGTATGGTTCATATTTAACATTTAATATTCGTTAAATTAAAGTTAAAATTCTATAATAATATATATATATATATATATATATATATATGTGTGTGTGTGTGTGTGTGTGATATGTATGTTCATATACATATCACACAAATGTATACATACATACATAGGAATCATAAAATAACATCGGACCAAATCGCGATTCTAGTCCTAAGAGTTATTTCAAAAATTTTTGATTTTGGTTGAATTTCAAAACTGTGAAATTTTGTAAACAAGAGAACAAAAATTCAAGTAAACAAAATTTTCAACCAAGTTTTTTGTCAATTCATTCAAATAACAATCTACAAAAATTACATCTTTAGTCAAATGGCTATTTGATAAAACTTCACATTGTTATAGAATTAATTTAAAATTAAAAATTTTTTTTTGAAGAATAGTATCGTGCGATACCCAAATTTAACGCTCGGTTTTGCATGTTCCAATTCCGCCAATATATACATTTTATTTTTCAAAAAAAATTTCATCATTTTCCGGCTTCGGAATAAACAGCAAAATTTACTTCTATGCAAAGTAAGTACATCTAGTTATGTGTCATAAGAATAAGAAAAAATTTATAAACCACCTTACAAAATATATAAATTTGCCAATTGGAATTATGAAATATGCATAATCAGCAGCTTAAACACAAATACGATAAAAATGAATGTAATATTAATTTTATACATAAATCTATCATCTTTAATTATGCAACTACACATACATGTTTTAGTTAAATTGATAGAGTATTTCAATTACTGAATTCCTGGATTTAACCATTGTGTAACGATGTTGTACTAACTAAAATATATATATATATATATATATATATATATATATATATTGAGGATTATATATATATATATATATATATATATATATATATATATATATGTATATATATATGTATATGTATATATGTATATGTATATATATATATATATATATATATATATCTTTGAATACCGGTCTGAATACAGTTTGAAATGTTAAAATGCAATAATTTTAAAATAATATCTTAAATATTATACTTTGTGTTATACACATATATAAATGCATATACTTGTATGAGGCATATATAATTATAAATGCCTCATACATATTTGTGTGTGTTACATATATGCACATAAATATATTAAATTTAAAGATGCAATAACACTGAAATAAATGTATTTTGTTGTTTAAAAAAGTGTACAGAAATTAATTACAAAATTTATTAGGAAACATGGCTATATGTATATGCACATATAAATTCTATCACCGAGAAAAGCCAATAATATAAAACATTAGAGCATCAACAACCATGAATTTAAACTTAGTTCTGACATTATAAAAAATGTAGAATTAATACATACATACATCCATATATATATATATATATATATATATATATATATATATATATTTATTTATATATTATATATTAGGGTGGTCCTTAAAATGGTCATTTTCGAATTTCCTTGCTCCCAGGGGCTCAAATGGTTCCAAATTGATAAAAAACAATTCTCTGAAAGTTTTAGCTCTTAATATTAATGTTTAGATAGAGCGCAATTCAATCAAACTTCGTATGGAAAGAGCATGGAAAATTTTTTGAAAATTAAAAAAAAAATGTTTTAGGTATGAGTTTTATTCATTCATTTGTTCGCTAAATTACATCTAAAAAACATTTTTAAAATTTTTGAAAATTTTTCCATGCTATTTCCATACAAAACTTTGAATTGTGCTCTGTCTAAATGTAATATTAAGAGCTATAACTTTCGGAGATTTGTTTTTTATCTATTTGGAACCATTTGAGCCCCTGGGAGTAAGGAAATTCGAAAATGACCATTTTAAGGACCACCCTAATATATATATATATATATATATATATATATATATATATATATATAATAGTTACATTGTTATAAAATAGAAAATGCTCAAAAGATCAAGTAGGAAAGTACACTAATATTCATTTATTAACGGGTATTTCCAGATAATAAAACAATCATCTTCACCCACCATGTTGAATATTTATTGTTCTTCATCTCCTAATTCTAATTTGATTTTTGAAATATCAAACTCTTCCCCAGTTCCTCGTTTGAATATGTCTAACACATCTAAGCAAGTGGTCTCAAAATGTGTTGTAGCATCATAAGACTCTGATATAAAAACTTGACTTTGTTCTCCTTTGTCCACGGGTATGTAATAATCAGAAATAGATACAAATTTTTGTTTAATGGGGCCAAGAAGGTCAAGCCCTGGTTTAATTTCTGCTTCTGGATTATCTGTTTCTACTGTTGTAGATACCATTGCTATAAACCATCCTTTAGCCGAAACTTGATGGGTGAAACTAATAACAGATACATAAATGTCAGAACCTCTGTTGACTTGTTTTTGTGGAATGATTATTTGAGTAGAAAGTGCATCACGAGTGTTTGGAGCAGGGTGATCCATCAGACATATGCAACGTATCACTTTACCCTTTTTAGTTACTTTTTCAAGTACATAGGTAGGATCACAATATACTTGTCCACATTTCGCAACTTCTTCTCCAGATCGTACACCAATAACTCTACCACCTTCACCATAAACTAACCCATCAATTGGTTTGTCAAGCATGTATGTCCCCCCATAAATAGCAGAAAGTCTAGCAAATCCTTGTGGAAGCTCTCCTAACCCATACATAGGATACAAGTAAGGTGATTTTCCATAGCGTGCTAATGAATCTGAATACAATTTAATTCTACGGATTGTGTTTATAGCAGGAAACATAAGGTAATCATCATCTCTGTGCAGAGCAAGAGCATGCCCAGTAAAATCTTGTGTATTTTTGTCCAATCCAAATTTGTCATACAAAGCTTGCATGTTAGAATTTACTGGATCAAAATCTTTCCATGTCTTTGGATCATCTTCTTGCAGATCTTGAACATAAATCAAAAAATTGCGAAATCGTCTTTTTTCAAACATGCCCATTAAGTCTGATGCTAAGGCTTCTTTTTGATCCACTGGAACTTTTGAAATTTTTCCTCCTTTGTATACATAGCTTCCTTCGATCGACTTGAATTCTAAATATCTCGTCACTCCAGTGTGTATCAAAAGTTTGACAAGCAAACCATTCGCCATAAGAAATTTAGGAATAAGATCAACATTCCAGTCGCGTGCCCTACCATAGCTTTCATCAGGGGCTGGTACACCAAAACGTGTAAATAACTGATCTAAGGGTGTTATAGATGCCGATTCTCCGCCGTAATACTTATTGCGATCGATATGCAACACTTTTTTACCGGACACAGACAGCATGCCACTTAAAATACATTCTTTCAGGCCTGTGCCCAACACTACAGCATCGTATTCCTCATTCATCTCGGTATTATTTATATACGATTCTACTACAAGACGTATTACAATAACAATTACTTGGAAGCTGCTAGTGCAAAAAATAAGCGAGTCAAAATGATTGACGTACAGTGATTATCTCTCCTATCATTAGTCAACTTAACAAGAATATTTCATTCATTTGCAAACTTCAGTGGGTTTCGATTATGGTCAGTTGGCAATGTTAATACATGTTTGACACGATACTTAGTCAAGTTATTCGACAGTTGAAAATCCGCCATAAACGCGCACATTTAGCAATATCGCGGCACCAACGTTAAAACATTATATGATCCATAGATAGACAAGTATAAATAGATTGCTATGTCTGGCGATTTGACGTTATCTTGATTGAAATGCGCAGTTTTGATTAAAGACAGTAGCACATGTACATTTTGTAAATTAACCCCTGGTGTTACTTATACATTTGTACATATAATCAATACAGACAAAAAATCTGAAAAAAATATATTGAAAATAAGGACAAAACGTACGAAATACAAAATATATTTTCAAATATATCACAGACATATTTTTGAAGAATTATAAACTAAACAGAAATAACTGACTAATAATAATTAAAGTTTATTACTGACATGTTTTTAAAGTATTACAAATTAAAGAGAAATAACTTATTAATATTAATTTCTTAATGACTAAAAATATATTAAAAACTTAAAAACTAAGAAGAGAAAAGCGCAGGAGTATTGATGATGTAATGACAAATTTAGCAAGAATGACAAATTTAGAAGGAATGACAAGTAATGCAAAAACTTAAGAATAAAAAGAACTCATAATTATAAAAAACAAATACTTCGCAAACAAAATAATATTAAAAATATAATTTATATATATTGATATTAAAATTGAGAGAAAACTAAATTCCCAGAATTAAAGTTCATTTACGAGACATTCTTCTTTGTTATCTCTGCATTTAACAGTTCTTTTGATGTCTAATCAATCATTAATAAAGTTGCATTTGGCAAAATCTTTGAATAGTTTCTGTGTATGAGTGTTTCTTAACATTACATTCACCCATTTTATGATTATGATAAAAACATTAACACCAAAACTTCCATAAAAGATAAAAAACTCTAAAACTAGGTGTTTTCAATTAACAAAATAAAGTTTTATGCACTTTATGCCTTTTTGTGACTTTTTGTACAGATTCAAAGCAAAAATTTTGTCCTTCCCTGTGAATTTTCTGATTTTTTTTTGCAAACGGTATTTAGAATTGAAATTACTTGGCCTTTTTACTGGATTTGCACACTGTTGTGGTTTTTAATGGATTGTTTTGTTTATCCTCTATCAGAATTATCGCCTGATCCTACATCGGGATGATCTTTTAGTCATGACTGTGTGAGAGGAGAACTCTTTCATGATTACCGTAAAGGAGATTTGCCTGATCCACCCACTTCTATAAAACTTGAAGAAGCTAAAACAAGAAGCATATTATTATATAAATTATTACGAAAAAGACAGGTACTTGATTTAAAGATACAACTGCCTTATTCAAAATAAATATATAAGCAACTTGTATTTAATTACCTGAGGCAAGATTACTGTCCTTCGACAATCTGTTATTGCCTCTACATCATTTTTACAAATTGATATTGATACACCAAGTTCTAAAATAATAATAATTATTATACATTCATATATTATAGTACAAACCCGGCATATTTAGGTTCTGAAGAGCATGAAATTTAGGACGCTTTCTTGAATAGATTGAAAAGTATTTGACTTCTCATATATATTAGCAAAATGTGCGTCACAAATATAACGGGAGTTGCCACTTTATTAGCACTTTGCACTTAAAATGCGAACATCTAGGCATAGATAAGTAAGCATAAATATATCGCTATCTAAGGCCATTGGCATTACCTCAATTTTAATTTTTTCAGCGATCTGAAGGAAGCAGCACTTATTGGTAGTAGCACTGGTATTATTCCTAGATATGGTTCGTATACGTAATTCAAAATAAGAAAACCTAAATAATTTCTTATATTGGAAAAATTGGAGAAAAAAACATACAAAGTACAAAATATATTTCCAAATATATCACAAATATTTTTACATAACAATTAAAATTTTTATAAATGTAATAATTATTATACATAATAATAAGTATTAAAATTTTACAATTATAAGTAACTAAAAAAAGTATTCACAATGGAATGACAAATTTACAAAGAATGATCAATATGAATTACTTCAACAATATAAAAAAACTACGAAGAGATTGTGTAGAGCATTTACAATAAAATGATAGATTTAAAAGAAACTATCAATATGGATTACTTAATAATCAACAATATATAACAACTACACAGAAATTGTGTAGGAGCATTTACAATAAAATGATAAACCTAAAAGGAACAATCAATATGAATTACTTAATGATCAAAAATATATAACAACTACACAGAAATATTGTAAGAGCTTTCACAAGTATGAAGAATTTACAGGGACTGACTAATATTAATTTCTTAATGACTAATAATAATATATTAACTAGTTGGTATTGGTATTTTGCCTTGAGGCAAGTTACATGAACTTCCCGATATGTTAAAATAATCGACTTAATCAAAAAAATAAATTAATTTATGAGTGATATTTGAAAACGAACGAACACGTGAACTCGGAGTATTTTCTAAAACCAAATTTTCACAAATCAATAATTTTTATAATTAAACAAGTTTCCGTAGGACTTTAATGGTTTAGTATGTTCATTAGGACCAAGTACTCTATCGTTACACCAAGTGAATCGTCTAATTTAAATTTTAATAAACGTCAAAAAAACTACTCGTTTTCTCAATTTTTAACTAATCTTTAAAATTAAACTACTTGTCGTAAGGTCGTAATATCTCAGTAAGTTCTTTAAGACCATGATATATATTGCTAAAAAAAGTTCCATAAACAACAGCTTAAATTTTTTTTTCAACAGTTAATTACAAGAAAACGGCTCGGTAGATTTTCACCTAAAACTATTTCGCATATTCCTCAGTTGTCCCAAAATTTTAATTCTTTTTCTTCTATTCATCTTAATACAAATATTCAAAACATGGCTCGTATGTCATTTGCTGAAGCTAGGGGTATGATTAAATCTTTTGATGGCAGCGATCAGTAATCAGTATCATTCCCAACTAATCAGTATCATTCCCAACTAATACCTTTCAAACAGTTTTTGATTTGTGAAAATCGATTCGGTAGTAAGAGCTTAATTGTGGACAAAAAATTTAACACTTTTTTCCAAATTTCAAACAAACGACTCGGCCGATCATTATACAAAACTGACAAGCGATAGTCCTTATTGAGATACATCAAATGGTTTTTAAATTTTTGAAATCGGTTGAAGCGTTTTTGAGAAACTGTCGATGAAAGGTCTAATTTTGACAAGTGCCAAAAAAGCGATGCTAATTTTTGCTTCTATTTTATATTAAATCATCATATTACGGATATTATTTTCATGTAAATTCTATCCTTTGCACTTTTATTTATTTAAATTTATATTATTATCTATCAATATTGCTAGATGTTAATTATTTAACAGTTGTAATAATTCTTGAAATTAAAAAAAAAATTTGCAAGCTTTGACGAATTTTTAAAGCTGAACGAGTTATCGTAGGGCCGAAATATTTTAGTACGATCTAGAAGACTATGGTATCTACAGTCAAAAAAATAATAATAAAAATCGTCGGAAATTTTTTTTTCAACACTTCATTACAAGAAAACAAGTACTCCTATGATGCTCATAGTCACTACATTCTGCAGCAATTTGAATCCCCAAGAACATCTAATAAACATAACATGTTGTAATATAAAATCAAGTCGTAATAGCAAATGGTATTAAAATATTTAGAATTATTATTACCATAGATAAAAGAAGAGTGATTATTACTCATATTATTACTCTTTCCACTGTAGTTGCAGACTAACTATTCTGTAAAGTACACTTGAACGTTTCTAATTTGTTCACTTCATAAAGCCGCAAAAAAGTGAATTTTTATATTATTTCTGAAGTAACCACAAGTTGGTGCGTTACACTTTGTCATATTAAATTTCATTTAAATGTTTACTTGAATACAATTAATTACAGAAACAACATGCGAACCACAAACTTTGATAAAAAATGGCGAGCAAACTTTTGTAATTTTGACGTTTTCCATATTTTGAAACTAGTTGCGACATCTTATTATCGCTGCATATTGTAATCCTTTACAAAGCAGTGTATTATACATTTGTTCGGAGATAACTCCCCATGCATCTATAATTCTTTTAGATTCTTTTTATCATATTATTATTACACATTTTCATTATATAAATAAATGCATCACCATACATGCGTAACCATCATTTGCAAGAAAGACGAGCAATTTAATATTCATTAGTTGAAACAACTTGGCACATGACCATACTAAATTTATATATTAAATATTCACTACAACAGAATTATTTAGCAACAACTCGCGTATACAAACTTAGATTTTTCGCACATTTGTACGGCGATCGAATGCAGGAACCATAGATAAACAAGTATTGGCTCCGAGCGTGACTGCAGCGCCAGAATAAATGTGTATCACGTGTGAACTAGTTGGGGCTGTCAGTGCGTGTCATAGATAAGGAAATGGTGCGTGCTTTACGTGTGTTTTTAGATGTTTTTAAAGAAAAAAGTTAATGAAGAAGTATTATTAATAAGTTAAAACAAGAAAGAAAAAGTTGAATAGGTAATGTAAATTTTAAATTTACTTGAACGTACTTAAAACACAGGTAAGTATGATAAAATAAATAAATAAATAAATAAAGAAAATAAATTTATAAGGTTATGTTGCTTAAAAATTATGTCAAAATCTCGGAATAGTCCTAATAAATAAATTATAATAATGATAAAAATATTTTCTCAATAGAATAAGTAAATAATATTTTTGTTCACTAGTTTTTTTTATTATTTTGGTCAAACTTAAGACATGGACATTATTATAAAGACAGGATTTGAGTCCATTACCCATCAAATAAAGTTCCAGCCGGAAACAATGACCAAAGGTAAAAAACTTGTTGATGCTGGACATGTGAGAGAAGTCGAGGAACATCGACGAATCTTTGGAAGTTTTTTAATAAAATCTCGAATTATTCGACAAACATCAGTCCATGCTACACCATATGCTACATCTGTAGACGTAATGCACCTTTAGATAATTCATTTCTTATATTATATAATTATTTACGGGTAATTAAACCCTTGTATCTAAAAATATTAAATTATTGTAGTTATACAATAATTTAAACATTGATATAGTTTACCAAATAAGTTTTACCTGTTTATAATCGTAGATTCATTAACTTTTTGAGTTTTATAAATTGCTGGAAAGATTGCCGGAACGAATCTAGGACTCAATACCTCGTCCGATTTTTTCCTCCAATGAAATGTGCACTGCAAATTCGATCATAGGGCTTGGGAACGCACGGTGATCCATCAACACTACAAATATATATTTTGCAATATTTCAGCATTGTATTAATTAAACTGTTAGCGCTATTGTATTAAATAAACATTTTAGCGCTATGTGATAACTTTTATTTTTCTTTTACTCATAAAATTGCAATTATTATATAATAAAATGTAATTAATATATAGATAATAGTTATACATAATCAATATACAATATACAAATATACATTTCAGCCTTGTATTAATTACATTGTTTGCAAAACCATTTTTTCTAGTAAGCATTAAATTTTGATAATATAACAATTTATTGACTTATAATTTTTCTTTTTGCTAAACATAACAATTTTACAACTATTCATAATACTCTGAATTGTATTTTTATAACAATAAGGCTATGATACTTACTTTATTCTTCTGACCGTAGCGATCCACTTTTCCCGTTGATATTCTTTCCATTTAGCTGTAGAAAATGTATAGAATTTGCAGTCACTTTTTCTGCTGGTATTTCTACAACCCACTACACAACAGCTATGGTGGCTTATTTATTATCTTATTAACTTCCCGAAGGAGAAGTTTATGTTTTCATAAAAAAATCCGAATTGCTATTTTATGTTTTCAAGCCATTTTGAATCGAATGAGACCAAATTTGGAAAAAGTATGTGTGTGTGTGTGAACAGATTTTTGCCGTAAATCGACGTTTTCTCAAAAACGGCTGGACCGATTTCAAAAATTTAAAAGCCGTTCGATGTATCTCGATGAGGACTAGCGTTTTTAAAATTTGCGCGACGATCGGCCGAGCCGTTTCTTTGTAAATCGCAGAAAAGTGAAAATTTTTCGTCCACGTTTTAGCCCGCAATTCTGAATCGATTTTGAAAATTCGAAAACTGTTCGAAACATATTGCTTGGGAATCGACCTGATTAGTTTTTGGTGAAGATCGGCCGGGCCGTTTTCTTCTAATAAGGAGTTATAAAATTTTTTTTTGACGATTTTCATGATTTTTTTTTTTTTGACGGTAGATACCATAGTCCTATAGATCATACAAAAATATTACAGTCCTACGACAAGTCGTTTAATTTTAAAAAATCGTCAATGTTTCCGAAGTGTCATTTTTTTGGCGTTTGTCCAATTTATAACTTTCATCGACGTTTGCTCAAACACGCCTAAACCGATTTCAAAAATTTAAAAGCCAATCGATGTATTTTGATGTGGATTATTTTTTCAGCGGCGATCGGCCGAGCCATGTAAACTTTTGTCCACATTTAAGCTCATACTACCGAATATTTTCAAAAATTTGTTCGAGCGGGAATGATACTGATTAGTTTTAGTTGAAAATAAACCGTTTTCGTTATTTACTGATCGTTCGTAATTATGTTTAATGAATCCACTCTACTTTTACACTCATAAATTAATTTATTTTTATTGAAATAAAAAACTTATTTATAGATATCGGGAAGTTTATGTAACATTGCCTCAAGGCAAAATACCAATATACCAACTAGTTATTTACTTATTCTATTGAAAAAATATTTTTATCTTTATTATAATTTTGTTTTTAAGAACTATTTTGACACAAGTTTTAAGCAACTAAATCTTATAAATGTTCACTGCATTTTTTTTATTTATCTTATCATTGTACTTAACTGTTTTTTAAGTGTGTTGAATTAAATTTTAAATGCCAATAACCATCCAGTTTCACTCTTTTATTGTAACTTGTTTATAATTATTTATAACATTTGTTTAAGGCTATGATACTTACTTTATTCTTCTGACCGTAGCGATCCACTTTTCCCGTTGATATTCTTTCCATTTAGCTGTAGAAAATGTATAGAATTTGCAGTCACTTTTTTCTGCTGGTATTTCTACAACCCACTACACAACAGCTATGGTGGCTTATTTATTATCTTATTAACTTCCCGAAGGAGAAGTTTATGTTTTCATAAAAAAATCCGAATTGCTAATTTTATGTTTTCAAGCCATTTTGAATCGAATGAGACCAAATTTGGAAAAGTATGTGTGTGTGTGTGAACAGATTTTTGCCGTAAATCGACGTTTTCTCAAAAACGGCTGGACCGATTTCAAAAATTTAAAAGCCGTTCGATGTATCTCGATGAGGACTAGCGTTTTTAAAATTTGCGCGACGATCGGCCGAGCCGTTTCTTTGTAAATCGCAGAAAAGTGAAAATTTTTCGTCCACGTTTTAGCCCGCAATTCTGAATCGATTTTGAAAATTCGAAAACTGTTCGAAACATATTGCTTGGGAATCGACCTGATTAGTTTTTTGGTGAAGATCGGCCGGGCCGTTTTCTTCTAATAAGGAGTTATAAAATTTTTTTTTGACGATTTTCATGATTTTTTTTTTTGACGGTAGATACCATAGTCTATAGATCATACAAAAATATTACAGTCCTACGACAAGTCGTTATTTTCATATAAATTCTATCCTTTGCACTTTTATTTATTTAAATTTATGTTATTATTTATCAATATTACTATTAATAATTAACAGTTCCCAGTAAAACAAACGTCACATAAAGTTAAAGTAACGTAGCACAGAAGAAACGTTGTTATGTATTCTATGGTTACGTTAATAAAACGTAAATGTTACGTTTAATTATAACCTTTAAACGTTAATGCATGGTTTTCTTCATAACGTAACCGTTCAGTTACACTGTTTTGTAAGTTTAACATACAAAATGGACGGTGTGGTACAGCTGTTTCACAAAACTGTCAAAAAGATAGGTTACGTGTTCTACTCTTTTATATATGCGAGACTCTATGCACGAAGTCACAATTGAAAGTTATTCGTGACTCTATATATTTTACTTTTCTGCTATGACTTATGACTCTAATGGACGCTTCATATTGAAAATCTTTTGACAAGCAAATTATTTCATTCTTTTGAAGCATTTATTTAATCATTATTTATATGATTAATGTTTTATATGATTAATGTAGAACGTATTAGTTATGCAGTGTGCAGTTAAAATGTTTAAAATGGAATCGATCAAGGTAAGTATAAATATAAAACATGTGTAAATTATTTTAATTTATATATTATTATAATAATGATTTTTTTTTTCAGTATATAGTTGGACCTTAATGGAAATTCTATTCGCGTATTTTGTTATTTGTAGATGTTTTCATCAAATGTATGTTTATCAAATAATAATTAAATTCTACAAAAAAATCATAACCTCAATGATTATTGCAATGTTGAGTCAAAAGGTTAGTAAAAATGAGATATACAAATACAAATTTAATATTTGTAGCCCCTTCAGTAACAATAATATAGTTCGGCTAAACAGGAACAAAAACTAATACAATGGTTTTCAACTGAAGAAATATAATGACTCAGAACATAATAAAGATATTTGCTCAAATAAAGAATATGAATGCAAAGTTAGAATATAAAATAATAATCCACCATCATCACGAAAAAATGATTTGAAGAAGAATAAAATTTTTTACAGCATTAAATGATGACACTTGTGTCATGTGTCATGGAATTGGTATACCCCATTATGATAGTTAGAGATGATTAGATGATTTAGTATTAATTTTTTATGATTTAGTTTTAGCAAAAATATGATTTAAAAGTCGGTGGATGAAATTCGGCTGAACTGACAAGAAACAATTAAGACAATATTTGAGCAATACATTCATAAAGGAATTAGCTGCACTTTGTTCCTAATAAATAATGAAAGTAAATAGAGGTAATTAGAAGTATTGTTACAATTTATATTAATAATCACAATATTTCCGAATCATAACCTTCTATTGTTTTTACTTCAGCAAAAATATATTTAAAAATTCAGAGACTAAAATCTTCTTTATTGTCTAAAGTGTAATTCGATGAAGAATTAATATGTTTTTGGTATTGTTGAAAGGACTACCTAGCTGTCAATAACTTGAAAATAATGAATATTTTTAGAGGTAATGTTACAAAAAATTTAAATCAATATTATCAATAAACAATTTGTAGAAATTGTTTCTAACCTGTTTGGTTCTGTTTTAGATACATTTACAAACAGAAAGCAGTGAAATGGTTTCAATTTGATAAACAAAGGTTGCCAAGAATTTTACACAAGACTTATTTTCAATGGTTAAAATTTTATAATCAAAATAAAACAGTTAATTCCATCCTGTTAAATAGAAATTTGTTAGAATTGTTATTTATTGTTTTAGATTAATCAAATTTTTAAAATCCAAATTTATATTCTGTAGTTTTGTAATTTTAAGTATATGTTATGTAAATTTTGTAAATTCTTAATTAAAATATGAAATAAAATTAATATAAAAAATGGTTTTTATATTTACAGCAAATTCTATTAAATTTTTAAGTTACATCAAAGACACCTACACGTTAATTTAGTAATTTAGAAACGTAACAAAAACGAAACCGTTCCGTTTTCGCGCAATTTGGAAACGTTACAAAAACGAAACCGTTACCTTTTCGCGTAACAAAACAGGCCGTTACGTTTTTGAGGCGGAAATAGATACGTCTGTGTTTTGTGATTTACTAATAGATACTTTTGTGGTTTACTGGGTATATATATATATATATATATATATATATATATATATTATATATATATATATATATATATTATATATATATATATATATATATATATATATTTAAACTGAGTTAAAAAGTCGGGCGATACACCAATAAAAATAGTATGAGAGTTTTTTGAAAGTTTATTTAAAATCCATACGTTTTGGCTAGCATTCTAAATCGAATGAGACAAAATTTTGAAAATGTATGTGTGTGTGTGTGCGTGTACATCAACAAATTTTTTGCCGTAAATCGCCGTTTTCTCAGAGATGTCTGGATCGATTTCAAAAATTTAAAAGCAATTTGATATATCTCGATGAGGACTATCGTTTGTCAGTGCGACGATCGGCCAAGACATTTCTTTATAAATAGCAGAAAAGTGAAACATTTTTCGTAAAACATATATGTTTTAGCCCGCAATTCTGAATCGATTATGAAAATTCAAAAACCGTTTGAAAGATATTGGCCGGGCCGTTTTCTTGTAATAAAGTGTTGAAAAAATTTTTTCTACGATTATTATTATTATTTTTTTGACGGTAGATACCATAGTCTTCTAGATCATACTAAAATATTTCGGCCCTACGACAATTGGTTTAACTTTAAAAATTCGTCAAAGTTTGCAAAAATTGGTATCGTTTTCCGGTACCTTTCATCGACGTTTTCTCAGAAACGCCTGAACCGATTTCAGAAATTTAAAAGCCATTTTATGTATCTTGATGAGGATTATCGTTTGTCAGTGCGACGATCTGCCAAGCCGCTTCTTTATAATTTAAAAAAAATGTGTTAAACTTTTTGTCCACGTTTAAGCTCATATTACCAAATCGATTTTAAAAACTGTTCGAAAGATATTGGTTGGGAATGATGCTGATTAGTTTTAGGTGAAAATCTACCGAGCCGTTTTCTTGTAATTAACTGTGGAAAAAAATTTTTTAGCCGATTTTTATGGAACTTTTTTTAGCGATATATATCATGGACTTATAGAACTTACTGTAATATTACGGCCTTACGACAAGTAGTTTAATTTTAAAAATTTATCATAGTTTGAGAAAATGAGTAGTTTTTTTGACGTTAGCTAAAATTAAAATTAGATTTACTTGGTATAACGATAGAGTACTTGGTCTTAATGAACATACTAAATCATTAAAGTCCTACTGGTTCAATTATAAAAAATATTGATTTTTGAATATTAGATTTTAGAAAATACTACGTGTTAATATGTTGCTTCGTTTTTAATTATGTATAATAAGTCCACTCAAAATACTTTTAATTACTCATAAATTAATTTATTTCTTATTGATTAAGTCGATTATTTACACATATCGGGAAGTTCATGTAACTTGCCTCAAGGCTAAATACCTATACCAACTAGTTTAACATCACAAATGGTAAAACACACTGATAAACATGATAACTTAACAAGTTGTCGAAACTATGTATTTACTGTTTGGAGTTTGAGATAGAATGTCACAATGAAAATAAATAAATAAATAAATAAAGAAAATAAATTTATAAGGTTATGTTGCTTAAAAATTATGTCAAAATCTCGGAATAGTCCTAATAAATAAATTATAATAATGATAAAAATATTTTCTCAATAGAATAAGTAAATAATATTTTTGTTCACTAGTTTTTTTTATTATTTTGGTCAAACTTAAGACATGGACATTATTATAAAGACAGGATTTGAGTCCATTACCCATCAAATAAAGTTCCAGCCGGAAACAATGACCAAAGGTAAAAAACTTGTTGATGCTGGACATGTGAGAGAAGTCGAGGAACATCGACGAATCTTTGGAAGTTTTTAAATAAAATCTCGAATTATTCGACAAACATCAGTCCATGCTACACCATATGCTACATCTGTAGACGTAATGCACCTTTAGATAATTCATTTCTTATATTATATAATTATTTACGGGTAATTAAACCCTTGTATCTAAAAATATTAAATTATTGTAGTTAAATCATTAACATTGACATAGTTTACCAAATAAGTTTTACCTGTTTATAATCGTAGATTCATTAACTTTTTGAGTTTTATAAATTGCTGGAAAGATTGCCGGAACGAATCTAGAACTCAATACCTCGTCCGATTTTTTCCTCCAATGAAATGTGCACTGCAAATTCGATCATAGGGCTTGGGAACGCACGGTGATCCATCAACACTACAAATATATATTTTGCAATATTTCAGCATTGTATTAATTAAACTGTTAGCGCTATTGTATTAAATAAACATTTTAGCGCTATGTGATAACTTTTATTTTTCTTTTACTCATAAAATTGCAATTATTATATAATAAAATGTAATTAATATATAGATAATAGTTATACATAATCAATATACAATATACAAATATACATTTCAGCCTTGTATTAATTACATTGTTTGCAAAACCATTTTTTCTAGTAAGCATTAAATTTTGATAATATAACAATTTATTGACTTATAATTTTTCTTTTTGCTAAACATAACAATTTTACAACTATTCATAATACTCTGAATTGTATTTTTATAACAATAAGGCTATGATACTTACTTTATTCTTCTGACCGTAGCGATCCACTTTTCCCGTTGATATTCTTTCCATTTAGCTGTAGAAAATGTATAGAATTTGCAGTCACTTTTTCTGCTGGTATTTCTACAACCCACTACACAACAGCTATGGTGGCTTATTTATTATCTTATTAACTTCCCGAAGGAGAAGTTTATGTTTTCATAAAAAAATCCGAATTGCTAATTTTATGTTTTCAAGCCATTTTGAATCGAATGAGACCAAATTTGGAAAAAGTATGTGTGTGTGTGTGAACAGATTTTTGCCGTAAATCGACGTTTTCTCAAAAACGGCTGGACCGATTTCAAAAATTTAAAAGCCGTTCGATGTATCTCGATGAGGACTAGCGTTTTTAAAATTTGCGCGACGATCGGCCGAGCCGTTTCTTTGTAAATCGCAGAAAAGTGAAAATTTTTCGTCCACGTTTTAGCCCGCAATTCTGAATCGATTTTGAAAATTCGAAAACTGTTCGAAACATATTGCTTGGGAATCGACCTGATTAGTTTTTGGTGAAGATCGGCCGGGCCGTTTTCTTCTAATAAGGAGTTATAAAATTTTTTTTTGACGATTTTCATGATTTTTTTTTTTTGACGGTAGATACCATAGTCCTATAGATCATACAAAAATATTACAGTCCTACGACAAGTCGTTTAATTTTAAAAAATCGTCAATGTTTCCGAAGTGTCATTTTTTTGGCGTTTGTCCAATTTATAACTTTCATCGACGTTTGCTCAAACACGCCTAAACCGATTTCAAAAATTTAAAAGCCAATCGATGTATTTTGATGTGGATTATTTTTTCAGCGGCGATCGGCCGAGCCATGTTAAACTTTTCGTCCACATTTAAGCTCATACTACCGAATCAATTTTCAAAAATAAAAAACTGTTCGAAAGATATCATTTGGGAATGATACTGATTAGTTTTAGTTGAAAATATATCGAGCCGTTTTCTTGTTATTTACTGATCGTTCGTTTTCAATTATGTTTAATGAATCCACTCGGAATACTTTTAATCACTCATAAATTAATTTATTTTTATTGATTAAATCGATTATTTATACATATCGGGAAGTTTATGTAACTTGCCTCAAGGCAAAATACCAATACCAACTAGTTATTTACTTATTCTATTGAAAAAATATTTTTATCTTTATTATAATTTTGTTTTTAAGAACTATTTTGACACAAGTTTTAAGCAACTAAATCTTATAAATGTTCACTGCATTTTTTTTATTTATCTTATCATTGTACTTAACTGTTTTTTAAGTGTGTTGAATTAAATTTTAAAATGCCAATAACCATCCAAGTTTCACTCTTTTATTGTAACTTGTTTATAATTATTTATAACATTTGTTTAATAATTTTTTGCTTTCACAAAGATATAAAAACACAGGGAAAGCAAAAAATCACATAGCATCATATTCTAATATTGTCAGCAACACCAGCAACAGCAACATGAGGGCAGTAAATGAAGAAATCCAACAAAAAACAAACAACTACAAAAGAAGAATTGACGAACACCCAAATTACTTGGCACACAAAGTATTCTCAGAAGCGCGCTCAACAAGGCTAAAACGAAAATTTCCCAATGATCTCATAAATTTGTAAACGCTAACATTATTATTATTATTATTATTATTATTATTATTATTATTAATAATATTATTATTATTATCTTACTATTTCTATAATTGTGATTTTGTTGTATTTTATTATTTTTCTAGTATTATTTTCTTATTCAGAAATTTTATTTATGTTATTTATTAATTTTATTTTTATTATTATTTGCTTTTTGCTTATATTTTATATCAAATCATATTACGGATATTATTTTCATATAAATTCTATCCTTTGCACTTTTATTTATTTAAATTTATGTTATTATTTATCAATATTACTAGATGTTAATAATTTAACAGTTCCCAGTAAACCACAAACGTCACATAAAGTTAAAGTAACGTAGCACAGAAGAAACGTTGTTATGTATTCTATGGTTACGTTAATAAAACGTAAATGTTACGTTTAATTATAACCTTTAAACGTTAATGCATGGTTTTCTTCATAACGTAACCGTTCAGTTACACTGTTTTGTAAGTTTAACATACAAAATGGACGGTGTGGTACAGCTGTTTCACAAAACTGTCAAAAAGATAGGTTACGTGTTCTACTCTTTTATATATGCGAGACTCTATGCACGAAGTCACAATTGAAAGTTATTCGTGACTCTATATATTTTACTTTTCTGCTATGACTTATGACTCTAATGGACGCTTCATATTGAAAATCTTTTGACAAGCAAATTATTTCATTCTTTTGAAGCATTTATTTAATCATTATTTATATGATTAATGTTTTATATGATTAATGTAGAACGTATTAGTTATGCAGTGTGCAGTTAAAATGTTTAAAATGGAATCGATCAAGGTAAGTATAAATATAAAACATGTGTAAATTATTTTAATTTATATATTATTATAATAATGATTTTTTTTTTCAGTATATAGTTGGACCTTAATGGAAATTCTATTCGCGTATTTTGTTATTTGTAGATGTTTTCATCAAATGTATGTTTATCAAATAATAATTAAATTCTACAAAAAAATCATAACCTCAATGATTATTGCAATGTTGAGTCAAAAGGTTAGTAAAAATGAGATATACAAATACAAATTTAATATTTGTAGCCCCTTCAGTAACAATAATATAGTTCGGCTAAACAGGAACAAAAACTAATACAATGGTTTTCAACTGAAGAAATATAATGACTCAGAACATAATAAAGATATTTGCTCAAATAAAGAATATGAATGCAAAGTTAGAATATAAAATAATAATCCACCATCATCACGAAAAAATGATTTGAAGAAGAATAAAATTTTTTACAGCATTAAATGATGACACTTGTGTCATGTGTCATGGAATTGGTATACCCCATTATGATAGTTAGAGATGATTAGATGATTTAGTATTAATTTTTTATGATTTAGTTTTAGCAAAAATATGATTTAAAAGTCGGTGGATGAAATTCGGCTGAACTGACAAGAAACAATTAAGACAATATTTGAGCAATACATTCATAAAGGAATTAGCTGCACTTTGTTCCTAATAAATAATGAAAGTAAATAGAGGTAATTAGAAGTATTGTTACAATTTATATTAATAATCACAATATTTCCGAATCATAACCTTCTATTGTTTTTACTTCAGCAAAAATATATTTAAAAATTCAGAGACTAAAATCTTCTTTATTGTCTAAAGTGTAATTCGATGAAGAATTAATATGTTTTTGGTATTGTTGAAAGGACTACCTAGCTGTCAATAACTTGAAAATAATGAATATTTTTAGAGGTAATGTTACAAAAAATTTAAATCAATATTATCAATAAACAATTTGTAGAAATTGTTTCTAACCTGTTTGGTTCTGTTTTAGATACATTTACAAACAGAAAGCAGTGAAATGGTTTCAATTTGATAAACAAAGGTTGCCAAGAATTTTACACAAGACTTATTTTCAATGGTTAAAATTTTATAATCAAAATAAAACAGTTAATTCCATCCTGTTAAATAGAAATTTGTTAGAATTGTTATTTATTGTTTTAGATTAATCAAATTTTTAAAATCCAAATTTATATTCTGTAGTTTTGTAATTTTAAGTATATGTTATGTAAATTTTGTAAATTCTTAATTAAAATATGAAATAAAATTAATATAAAAAATGGTTTTTATATTTACAGCAAATTCTATTAAATTTTTAAGTTACATCAAAGACACCTACACGTTAATTTAGTAATTTAGAAACGTAACAAAAACGAAACCGTTCCGTTTTCGCGCAATTTGGAAACGTTACAAAAACGAAACCGTTACCTTTTCGCGTAACAAAACAGGCCGTTACGTTTTTGAGGCGGAAATAGATACGTCTGTGTTTTGTGATTTACTAATAGATACTTTTGTGGTTTACTGGGTATATATATATATATATATATATATATATATATATATATATATATATATATATATATATATATATATATTTAAACTGAGTTAAAAAGTCGGGCGATACACCAATAAAAATAGTATGAGAGTTTTTTGAAAGTTTATTTAAAATCCATACGTTTTGGCTAGCATTCTAAATCGAATGAGACAAAATTTGGAAAATGTATGTGTGTGTGTGTGCGTGTACATCAACAAATTTTTTGCCGTAAATCGCCGTTTTCTCAGAGATGTCTGGATCGATTTCAAAAATTTAAAAGCAATTTGATATATCTCGATGAGGACTATCGTTTGTCAGTGCGACGATCGGCCAAGACATTTCTTTATAAATAGCAGAAAAGTGAAACATTTTTCGTAAAACATATATGTTTTAGCCCGCAATTCTGAATCGATTATGAAAATTCAAAAACCGTTCGAAAGATATTGGCCGGGCCGTTTTCTTGTAATAAAGTGTTGAAAAAATTTTTTCTACGATTATTATTATTATTTTTTTGACGGTAGATACCATAGTCTTCTAGATCATACTAAAATATTTCGGCCCTACGACAATTGGTTTAACTTTAAAAATTCGTCAAAGTTTGCAAAAATTGGTATCGTTTTCCGGTACCTTTCATCGACGTTTTCTCAGAAACGCCTGAACCGATTTCAGAAATATAAAAGCCATTTTATGTATCTTGATGAGGATTATCGTTTGTCAGTGCGACGATCTGCCAAGCCGCTTCTTTATAATTTAAAAAAAATGTGTTAAACTTTTTGTCCACGTTTAAGCTCATATTACCAAATCGATTTTAAAAACTGTTCGAAAGATATTGGTTGGGAATGATGCTGATTAGTTTTAGGTGAAAATCTACCGAGCCGTTTTCTTGTAATTAACTGTGGAAAAAAATTTTTTAGCCGATTTTTATGGAACTTTTTTTAGCGATATATATCATGGACTTATAGAACTTACTGTAATATTACGGCCTTACGACAAGTAGTTTAATTTTAAAAATTTATCATAGTTTGAGAAAATGAGTAGTTTTTTTGACGTTAGCTAAAATTAAAATTAGATTTACTTGGTATAACGATAGAGTACTTGGTCTTAATGAACATACTAAATCATTAAAGTCCTACTGGTTCAATTATAAAAAATATTGATTTTTGAATATTAGATTTTAGAAAATACTACGTGTTAATATGTTGCTTCGTTTTTAATTATGTATAATAAGTCCACTCAAAATACTTTTAATTACTCATAAATTAATTTATTTCTTATTGATTAAGTCGATTATTTACACATATCGGGAAGTTCATGTAACTTGCCTCAAGGCTAAATACCTATACCAACTAGTTTAACATCACAAATGGTAAAACACACTGATAAACATGATAACTTAACAAGTTGTCGAAACTATGTATTTACTGTTTGGAGTTTGAGATAGAATGTCACATTTTTTCTTAAAAAACTCAAAAAGCGATGGGATCTTGTATTTGCCCAGAAATTTTGACACGCTATTAAGGAACCATGTGTTAATCTCGTTCAGGGCCGTATTGTCAAAACGTTTGTTTATGACTTTGTCGTTATGTAATAGTAAAAACAACCCCTCAACAAATCTTCTTTTAATTAGGCTCTCTTTAAAATGTAAAATTTTAGGGTTGAAAAAATCTATATTATGGTTTAATTTAATATGATCAGTTAACATCGTTTTATATTGCTTAGGATTCTTTCGCAAATGACACCTATGTATGACTCCAAGTCTAAATGGCTTTTATGGTCAGTGAGGTCATTTTGTTTGTTGAAAATGTACTTGCGTCTGTTATTTATGACTGAGTTAATTATGTTTGTAGGATACGAGTTATTTTTTAGTGTTCTTATTATCAGGTCAATGTTGGTGTCCCAGAAATTTTTATCAGATAATAGTATGGCGTGGTCTGTTAAATTTATTATTGTTGCTATTTTCACTTTAAGAAGGTGGTATGAGTGGTAATTTATGTATCGTCCGGAGCTAGTCGGTTTCTGGTACCAGTTAGTAATTAAACGGTGGTCATTTGTACATATTAGTCTAGAAAGCTAATCGAATTCATTTTTTATGTAATATGGGGACTGTTTTGTGATTGTTATCTTGATGTTACTAATGTACTTGTATATTTTGTATAGCGAGGAATTTATGTCTGAAAGGATCAGTTTATAAGGTAGGTTTGTTTTGTGTATTTTAAGAAGGCCGTATAATCTTGGAAAATATGGTTGTAAATTTTTTAGGTTTGTAGCTTTTGTGATTTGTTTATTAGTAACTAATTTGTCTACAAGTTTATGACAGGAGCAGCTAATGTGTTTGGCTGGGCCGTTATTTATGGTCATTCAGGTACTGGTGTCCGAAAGTGATTCTTAAATCATTTTTCTTAAATTAAAATTGTTAGGAAAATTGAGAACGGCAAAATTTAGGCCTAGTGCGAAAATGTATCGAAGTCTATCTGGGATCTCAATGGATGAAAAGTTTTTTAGCCAATTGCTGATGACGTTTTCATCTAAAGTTATTTTACTATTCAATTTTATATTGTAATAATTTGTTAAATTTATTTTTTTAAGATTGTTATAGGTTTATGGAATGCTTATTGTTTTTAATATTTTCGAAGTGCAGAAAATCGTTAACTATTTCGGACTCATTTTCTAATGCACAATCCACATAATTTACACAGTTTAACTTACCATCTTAAGGGGTTACAATCACTGTAGATTTTTCGAACAAAAAAAAAAAAAATAAGTTTAAAATAACTTCGAACCCTTTAGAATCTGAGGAAAAATATTTTATACCTAAAATTTTTTTTGTTTACTTGTAATTATGAGCTTTTATCCATGCGCTTTGGGCTGCTCCGAATTGACACCGCTCAAATACATTAACAAAAAACATTATAAAACAAAATTGTAAATTGTATTATCTTGAGTATACTGATATATGTTATTAAACATTTATATTGCATAAATATACTGTAAAGGCATTTTCAAACAATATATGTTCAGTACAGAGTCAACACATATAAGGGTTGACTATATTGCGGCTGATATTGCTGGGAATAATTTCAACGATAACCTAAGGAATATTTTATAAACAATAATAGTTTTGGAGATTAATATTAGCATCTAAACATGTAATTGTCGTTTACCGTCGTTTTTATTTTTTTTTACAATTATATTTTATTTTGTTACTTTAAAGTACAATAAATAACTATCTTTAATAACATGATTTTATTACTTTTTCTTCCGCCCGAAAAAAGGCAAAAACATACGTTTTTTTGGCTGATACAGTGGTGTACCTCCTTAAAAACAAATGCCTGCTGTTGAAATTGAATAAAAAATTGCACAAGACACGTGATTGATTTGATGGTTTCTAATTGAAATGTTAGGTAACGAATAACTTATTTTTTACTTTTTTCGCAATTTCACAGTAAACACAATGTCGGTTTGTCACTTGAAATTAACTGAGCAGAGAACAAAGAGTATCTGTCAAACTATGTATCTACCGGCGCCATCTACTTAAAATATTGGTTTGTAGTACATGCTAAATATCAGAGATGACGCTGTATGTGAAAAAAGAAGAAATATTTCCGCTTTTCTCTTTATTGGATGTAAAAAATCAGACTTCATCATCAGACTCAAAAAAATCATGACTTTCCAACACTATTTCCTTCCATTAACAAGTTTCAAAAAGTGGATAATTTTTAAACCAGAACATCTGGTGTGACCGTCGCTGTAACATTGTAAAATATTATTACATACAACGGTCAGGAAAAGGTTTGTTAATCTCGTAAACATGGACGATCCTGCCCAGGCTCGACGGCTCATATAATTAGGTTATAAAATATGTCAATAAAATGTATTCCGTCGGGCCTGAAATTAAAATGAATATTCAGTCTAGCATAAACAGGCAAAGAATAAAAAGGTGTTTTGTAAAATAGTATATAGAATAAAATTAAGGTGAATATAAGAGAAGTTTCATTTTCTAAAACAATCATCGTGGGGATTTTGCATTTCGTCGATTAATAAAAATTACAGTCCACTATCGAAGCATCAACAACGGCGTCATGTAAATCGCTCCATTTGGTCATCTTCGAACCAGATTTTTAAAGTTGATTTTAATCAACGTTTTGAACCACGCATTCAAGCTTTGGACAGACCAGTTATCAAGACAAAAGCTTATTACTACTGACTAATAAATGTATCTAAATAACTGAGTTTAAATTAAAAGTGATTGTGAAAGTGAAACCGTAAAAGTATTCAAAACTTATCTTACAAATACACCTAATAATATTAAAATTGTTGTGTGCAGTCAGTTAAGCATTGACAAAGTTATCGTTGTTGTAAAGACGTGTAATTTACGGTGAAATTAAGGGACGCTTTTGCTGCATTTGCTCGAATCCATTACTGATTCGAAGCACCGCCGTAATCCAATACTGATACGATAGCGACGCCGGAAGCGACCAGCCTACTATTTTGAGGCATTCACCAGGAACGTGATCTCTCCAGTACGAGTATTTTGGATCCACTCGAAGATACCGCCACGTTTTCCGTCAAATCAACACTACACCAGATAAGCCATAATTTTATTTCATTAAACCTGGACATATTATTGATCGAAATTGAATCTTGCTCTAAGATTTTGGGCCAATTTCGTAAATCCTTAGGTTATTAATTGTTATGAAATATTTTATTATATTAGTTATTATAAACATTACTAATGATTGGTTTATATATTTGTTAATTTATTTACACCACAACTTATGTTATTGATATGCTAGACTCCAATTTTAATATTATCAAATTAGAATTGTTAAATAATCAATTAATTATAGATTTAAATTCTGATATAACCGCTGATATTGCATAACGCCTATTATACGCAAAATTTTGTATCGGTTTGCGCTTCCCCATGAGAAAATTAAATTAAGTTATCTTGAGTTCTAAAAACAATTAAAATGGCAGAACTTAAAAAACTTTTAAGAAGACAACAAAGCTTCAAATCTTATCTTGAAAGGTTAAATAAAGATAATTGAGATCAACATTCTTCAGAAATGATAAAAGGTATTAAAAGCATGTTTGACAATAGATTCGCGGAGTACGAAAAGGTTAGGGCAGCCATCCACGACTCGCTTGACGAGCAGGATGAAGATGTTTTAATAGATAATCTTTACCTAAAGCTAACCATTAAATTCACGCATCACATAGACAATTCAAATAGTACACAAAATAATAGTAAAAATTGTGTTAATTCAGCCATAAAATTACCGAATATTCAAATTCCAACTTTTGATGGTAAATATAATAAGTGGATTAGTTTTAGATACTTATTTACATCCACAATCCACAATAATATCAATTTATCGGATGTCGAAAAACTATACTATTTGAAATGTCATGTGTCGGGAGAAGCTGCCGCTATAATTAATAATATAGCCCTCACTGACAATAATTACTCTGAGGCATGGGCTTTGTTATCTGCAAAATTTGAAAACACGTGTATAATTGCCTATTCACATTTACAAAAAATTATGGATATTCCATCGTGTTCGAAAGGTACATACGAAATTTTAAAATCTTTTTTGAATATTGCACAGCAAAATCTAAATTCTCTCAAAGCGTTGGGCATAAAAGTTGAAAATTGGGACTTTTTAATGGCCTTTTTATTATTAAATAAATTAGATAGGTACAGATACCAAAATAAAATTTAATACCTTTGCATCACAAAAGGAATTGCCGACTGTATCGGAACTTTTTAAGTTTTTGGAAAATAGTTGTTTGGCGTTGGAGCTTTCTCGTAAGTTAGACATAGACCCGGACAAAACTAATTTCAAACGAAAAGCTTTGGTTTCGGTTTCAAATATTCAAGCAATAGTTTGCAAACTCTGTACAAATGCACATCATCTTTCTACATGTAACAAATTTATTGAAAAACCAGTTTCAGAAAGATTAGTTTTTATTCGCGAAAATAAAATGTGTTTAAAATGTTTAGGTGACGGACATACAATCCAATCATGTAAATCAAAATATAAATGTAAAATGTGTCATAAACCTCATAATTCTTTATTACATTTAGAACAGAGTCTGCAAACTAAAGCAAATAACCCGCAATCTCCCGGGCCGTCTGCTGCGGTATTACCTGCATCACAAGTTTTGAATGCTAATTTAAATAACACGTGCGCTCTATTACCGACTATTTGCTTATTTGTCAAACATATTTCGGGGGAAAAAATTCGTGTACGGTGCATTCTAGATACGGGTTCAGAAATAAATATTATTACCCAAAAGTTAGTGAATTCTCTAGGTATAAATACCGTTCCAAGCTCCGTACAGCTGACTGGAGTTAATGGCATCAATATAAATGGCGATTCAATTGCACGCGTATCGATTTCAAACGAGTCTTCTAGTTTTTCAAAAGAGTTATCGTTCGCCATATTAGAAAAAATTACAAACAAAGTACCTTCGAATTACATAAATTCGTCCCAGCTAAATTTACCTGTAGATGTTACTCTCTCGGACCCGCAGTTTTATATACCTGGCGATATCGATACGTTAATCGGGGTCGGTTCATTCTTTGAAATCTTAAGGGGCGAAAGCATATCGTTAGGACATAATTTGCCGGTTTTACAAAATTCAGTGTTTGGGTGGTTTGTTTGCGGATTAGCCTATCCGAACAATGGGAACTTGCCAAATTATAAAAGAACGTTTATTGTAAATAATCTTACATTAAATAAAGCAGTTTCGAGATTTTGGGAGATAGAAGAGATTAATCACGAAGAAATTCCAAACTTAGACGATAGGTTATGCGAAGAGAATTTTGTAAATAACGTAACTAGAAATATAAATGGTCGATACACCGAAGCTTTACCATTAAAACCAAATGCTTCAACAGCTATAGGCAAATCATTGCAACAAGCAAAGCGTAGATTTTTACATTTAGAAACTCGCCTAAACAAAAATGAGAATTTGAAACGACAATATTGCGATTTTATTAATGAATATATTAAATTAGGGCATGCTTATGAAGTTCCTAATTTCGCACAAAATATCTCACAAAATTCATTTGCATATTACCTGCCCCACCACGCGGTTTTTAAAAATGGGTGTGACAAAATCCGAGTTGTCTTTGACGCGTCTGCGAAAACATCAACAGGCATTTCTTTGAATGACGTTCTTTATACAGGACAAAAATTACAACAGGATATTTTTACTGTCTAACTGCGATTTAAGCCCGGTGCGCACGACGCTAGTATTCCTTGTAACATGATTTCTATCGTAACAGGATTTCTAGCGAGCAAGAATTTTGCGCCAGATTTTCACTTATTTTATTATTAATATTAATTTCGTGAATTTTCAAATATATTATTATAAATATATACTGTGAATTTCACAATTTATATTTTATAGGTCTAAAATACACTAATGCTTATAAGTGTACAAACAGGGAATTGTATGAATAGTAAACAAAAACATGTATGTATCGCATCTGATTAGAATTAGGTGAAACAATAATAATTAAAAGATAATAAAATGCTTCAGTTTAAGGGGCACAACTAGTGTGAAATTTTCAAAAAGTCGAATTTTCAATTTTTTCATATTTTGATAGGTTATACCTTTAAAAATAACATACCATAATTTCAAATCAATATCTTAAATAGTTTTTGAGTCACAGCCATTTGAAGAGTATATACATAGTATATAGTATAACGATCATTTTATCTTTAAACGCGTTTTTCTCGAAACAGCATTTTTCGAATTTGCTGCAGCGATTCCTCAAAAACAAATGATCCGATCACTATCAATTTTATTTGTACATGTTTTATATATAGTTCTCCGTAAAATAAACTATCGATTTTTTGATAGGATCAAAAATCGAATTTTGACAGTCCAAAAACTTTTTTTTAAAAACGCCGCCATTTAATCAATTTTTGATTTCTGTTTTATCGTAGTTCATTTTGCAGACAATATTATCTAGTTTAACAAATTTTTTTTTTTTGGATTTGATCCACGTAGAAGGCCGATATCACTGCAGCAGTGAAGGGCCTTTTTTGTGCCGTTGGAGATCGACAATAACATAAAAGATATTTGGTTTTTTTCTTCAAAAATTTTGAGATGTGCTGATTAGTTTTTGGCAAAGGCAGGTCCAGCAATTACAGAGATGAAGAGCAATGAGTGCAAAAATATAAATTGAGTTTTTGAGAGAACGGAGCATCCGATTTGAATGATCTAAAAACATTCAACTAGTAATGATTGGGAGAAGTGGTAATTAGTTTTTGGCAAAGGCAGGCCCAGTCATTTCGAAGATATAGAGCTAAATGTGCAAAAGATGGCAGTTTTTGAGAGAACTAAGCGTCCGATTTAAATGATTTAAAGAACTTTCTGCTTGTTTTAACGAAATAATTGATTTTGGAGAAAAAAATTGTTTAAAATTTTTTTTTCAAAAATTTTTTTTTTCGAAAAAAAATTTTTTTTTGTATATCGAAAATAATTCAGATTTTTATTTTAATTCTGTTCTAATATTCTTTACACAAATAATTTCAACTTTCCAATTCAGTTTATATAATTCTTATAAATATTAGACAATGTTACAATATTTATAAAAATCTATTTTAAAACATTTAATATTCCTCGATCATTTCGTTAGTGTACGGGAAGTTCCAGCAATTTGCCTTAAGGCACGATGCCATACACCCCACTATTTTTTTTAATTTTGAGTATTTTTGCAAATTTCGAAATTTTTGAAATAAAACGATTTGATTTTTTTTTTAATTTTTTGGAAATTTTGAAATTTTTTGATATTTCAGATAAAATTACGAAAATTTGAATAAAAAATACATATTTAAATTTTTTCGGAAATTTGAATATTTTAAAATTATTGAACTGCCTTTCCTAAACTAATCATTTATTCACGCCGCTATGTATACACAAATATCTATTTACAAAATAAAAACTAAACGCTTTCAAAATCGAAGTACATGAATCAAGTACGCATTGATATTTACGTGACAAAATACAGCTGTCCTATTGGACACTGAAGGTATCGGTCACGAGATAGTTCATCTCTCGGCGAATAGGACATGCTCTATTCCTAAAATACGGCAGGAATTTGCGAGGACATAAGTTGTTATGAAATCAAATTCCGAAGTTGCTAAGGCAACGTTTTTACATAGAAATTATGATGAGTATACCGCCGTTGTGAATACGTGAAATCTAGCAGGCCAGATCGCAAATTATGTCGCGCAAGATCGTAAATTATGACTTATCATGTCGTTGCTAGAGTAACAACCAAACAAAAACTGTCCAGCATGAAAACTGGCGTCGTGTGCACCGGGCTTTAGATCGTATAATTATGTAATGACCGCGGATATTGTAAAAATGTTTCGGCAAATTCGCGTCAAGGAAGAACATCAAAATTTGCAACAAATTTTATGGCGTGAAAATGTTCATGACAATTTTTTTTTTTTTTTTATTTTATTAATGGCATTTGACCGTGTGGTCATTTAGCCTCTTATTACAAAATGATATTTTACAAATTTATAACTTTCAGAGAAATATACATATTTTACAAATTGTTTACAACATAAGATTGTGATTTAATTCATAAAACCTTAATAACTAATACTTAATAACTATAATTTAATGTTACATTTTTGTAAAAAATTAACAAAAATTTTATATATATTTTCATCATTAGAGGAAAAGGCTATTGTGGTGTTAATAGGAAAAATGAAATTATATTTATACAGTTCTTGTAGTAGGGATGTTCTTTGACTAGCATAGAGTTTGCACTTCCAGAAGATGTGGTCAAGATTGTGTATTTCCAAACCGCACGAACAGAAGGGATCTTTTGCCATACCTATTCTAAAAAGATGAGATTTGCAAAATGTGTGTGCAGATCTAATACGATTGATGATGGTTATTTCGTTTCTAATTAAACCTGGATTTGGCAAACCATGTACTGAAAGACACTTTTGGTTTGCAACATTTAAATAAGGTTCCTTTTCTGTCTTCCATATCATATTCATTTTGCCATAACCTTAATCCTTGTTTCCTTACCCAGCTTTTAAGATCAGTCGCAGGAGCCTTTCTTGAAGGAAAAACTGATAAACAGGCTTCTTTTGCAAGTCCATCCACATATTCGTTTCCACGAATGTTGGAATGCCCTTTTATCCATATTAATTTGAACTCATATTTATTTGCTAAGATACTTTCTATTTTGTGGATAGTGTCAAATATTAAAAAATTGCAATTTTGTTTAGGATGGTTTAGAGCCAGAAGTGCAGATTTACTGTCAGTTAGGATTATGGTTTTTGAAGTCTTTTCTTGTATAACGAAGTCTAAGGCAGCATTAATACCTGTAAGTTCTGCCGAAAAGACTGAGGCAAAACCCGGCAAATTGAATTGTAAATGTTTAACTCTATTAGGCACATACACAGCACATCCAACTTTGTTTTCTAACTTGGAACCGTCAGTGTAGATAACCGTAAAATCTTTCCATTCCGTATCTAACCAATTGTCAAACTCCCAGTTTATTATATTTTTGTTAGAATAACCTGTCGTATAATTGAAATCATTCAACCCTATATATTTCTTGGGAAATGAGTATTTCCAAGAATGACTATGATACGGAAGTTTGTCATTTGTAATTATTAGATCTTCTAAAGGTTTCAAATTATAAAAACCAGTTATTAACGGAGGTGTAGGTCTGTTTCTCCAATAGTTCGCTCTAAAATGCAGAACAGCTAGATCTTCCAATTGCTTCGGGATTCGAGCTGAATCCGAGTTGAATTTTTTAATTAAAAATCTATTGGTTAATATTTGTTTCCTAATATTCAATGGAGTTTCCCCGGCTTCCGCTAAAACGGCAATGCGAGGAGTTGACCTTATAGTTCCCAAACACAATCTTAAAGCCGAGAGTTGAGCCTTATCTAACATTCCTTGTATATTAGTTGAGATTCCTCCGTAAATGATGTATCCGTAATCAATATGAGATCTAATTATGGATTTGTAGATAGCCAAACATGAACTTGGGTGGGCTCCCCAGTCAGTTCCAACCAATCTTCTAATGATGTTCTTACCTACTTCACATTTTTTGACCACCTCTTCTACGTGCGCCCGGAAGGTCATCTTTTTATCAAAGATAACCCCTAAAATTTTCAGACTATCGTATATCTTACAGTTCCAATTTCCCATATTGATTTCTTGAGGGTAAAGGAATTTTCTGTGCCTAGTGAACAGGATCCCCTTTGTTTTGATCAAGGAAAGGTTTAAGTGGTTGGACCTCATCCATTCTGAGACACCTGTGATCGACCGCTTCATTTTGTGAATGCATTCCTCAAGCGAGTTGCAAGAAATATACAAAAATAAATCATCAGCATACTGTAGTTTCCTAACATCGTCTTGGGTTCCTGCAGAAAAATCCGACATGTAAATATTAAATAATAATGGACTCAAAATCGATCCTTGTGGTAAGCCTGTTAGAGCTACTCTGGGACCTATTAATTTATTTTTGTATTTTACATATAGCAACCTATTCGTTAGTAAAAGAATTATCACTTTTATAATATTATGGGAAATATTCAACTTCTTAAGTCAGTTAAGTAAAATGCTATGATCAACATTATCGTAAGCCTTGTGTATGTCCGTCGCTAACAGTAGCAGGTATCTATTATTTGAATTGGATATATGAATGTCATTGGATAAGGTACTTAAGAGGCCATTTGTGCCTTGACCTCTTCTAAAGCCAAATTGGTTATGATTGAAAAGAGACTTATTTTCTAAATACCACTCCAGTCTATTCTTGACGATGGCTTCAAATGTCTTGTTCAAGCATGATAATAAAGAGATAGGTCGGTAGGATTCTATCGACAATGGATCTTAATTCGATTTCAAGATGGGAATAATTATAATTTTTTTCCAATCCTCTGGAATCCAGCATGTAGAAAGAATTGAATTAAATACTTCTATGATTAAACATTTTAATGCTATGGGGCTCTTCTTTAGCATAATGTAAGAGATATTATCCATACCTGGCACGCTGTCTTTTTTATTTTTCAATATATTATCTAATTCGTAAAGTCTGATGGGAGAGTTTAAGTCAACGGGACCTTTTTCGCGATTATTTGCAAAATTCAGATTGATTTCATTGGAGACAAAGTCTGGAACGAACATTTTTAGCATGTCTTCGAAGAATGAGCTACAGACGGGATGCTTAGATGAGTTTCTATTATTTTTGTTGTTAAAAATTTTAACTATATTCCATAGCTTTGATGTATTAATATTACTATTGAGTGAGTTTGTAAAATCCATCCACTTTTTTCTCTTTCATGACAAAATTAAATGTTTTAATTTATCTACAGTTACTTATGGAACTGCTTGTGCGCCATCGCTGTCCAACACGATTGATACGTGGATGATATTATTTCGGGTGCAAATTCATTAGAAGGGGCAATAAAGTTAAAGGAGGAACTAATACAACTTTTTAATTGTGGCAATTTTCAATTGCATAAATGGGCTGCTAAAAACAGTAGCATTATTGATTCCGTTTCTTCACAAAATCGCGAAACAAATGCGTTCAATTTAACCGATAATAAAAATATAATTAAGGCTTTGGGTTTACTGTGGGACCCCAAGAAAGATGTATTTCAAATCTTTTCAAATGCTTTAATTCCATCATCACAAATAACAAAGCGCGCCATTTTATCATCTATTGCCAAAATTTTCGACCCTCTCGGCCTTATTTCGCCTAGTGTAGTTTTAGCTAACTTAATAATGCAAGATATATGGCAGCTAAAAACCGATTGGGATGAAGTTGTTGATAGCACTATTATGAACCGTTGGCTCGATTTTGAAAATAATATAATACACATGCAAAATATAATCATTCCGCGTCCGTTATTTGAATTAGACAAAATTGATCGGATTGAAATTCATGGTTTTTGCGATGCCTCCATGAAAGCTTACGGAGCTTGTTTATACATTAAAACTAATTATAATAATAGGGAGCCTACAGTACGCTTATTATGCTCAAAATCTAGAGTGGCTCCGCTTAAATCGAAACCCTACCTCGGCTTGAACTCTGCGCTGCACTATTGTTAACAAGATTATACAAAAATACCGTTAAGTCTTTAAATTTCAAAGTAGATAATAATTATTTTTGGAGTGATTCAAGTATTACCTTGTGTTGGATCATCACGCGGCCAGAAAAATTAAAACAGTTTGTAGGAAACAGAGTAGCGGAAATACAAACTCTTAATAATATAATATGGCGACATGTACCGACAACGGACAATCCGGCCGATTTCATTTCGCGCGGTCATAAGTTAATAAACATGGACTTGTGGTGGTATGGTCCAGCATGGGTTAAATTTGAAACTGACTCCTGGCCGTCAATTTTTAAAGTAACGGATAATATCAATTTTGAAGTTCCCGAACAAACAGTTCAAAGAAAAATAAATACTTGTGCACAGAGGATGGACGACATGTTCTTACGATTTTCTTGTTTTAATAAACTCCAACGCGTAATGGCTTATTGCATTAGGTTTATTAAAATCTGCAAGAATAAGACTGTCGGACCGCTGACAGTAACCGAATTACAAGAATCATTACACCATATTGTTAAAATCGTTCAAAAACAAAATTTTGAAAACATTCTCAAATATTTGAATAGCGGATCTGCTAGTACAAAAATAGATAAACAGATTTTAGGTTTAAATCCATTTTTAGATGAGAAGGGTCTATCACGCGTTGGGGGTCGAATACAAATGACAAACATAGAATATGAACAAAAGTTTCCATTGTTATTACCAGCAGATAATCATTTAACAAATTTAATTTTAAAACGGTCCACAGACCGTTCCAGCTAATGTTAGACTGCAGTTTTGGCCAATCAAAGGTAGAATGGCAATAAAACGTATAATCAAAAATTGTGTACGCTGCTTTCGTTTTAATTCTACTAGTTCTCAGCAGATAATGGGAAATCTACCAATTGAACAAGTATCCATAGCCTGTCCTTTTTTAAATACCGGAGTAGACTATGCAGGCCCAATCAATTTGCGTACAAGTCGGCTACGAAAAGCACCGCAAATAAAGGGCTACATAGCACTTTTTATTTGTTTTAGTACAAAAGCCATACATCTGGAACTAGTTACCAGTTTGACAACCGACGCATTTATAGCTACTTTGAAACGTTTTATCTCGCGCAGAGGCAAAAGCAGTAAAATTTTTTCTGACAATTAGGCGCTAGGCATGAGTTACATAAACTGTATAATTTGTTTAAAAATGAGCATAGTAGAAAAGAGGTGATTAATGAGTGGAAATTTAATCCACCCCACGCACCACACTTTGGTGGTTTGTGGGAAAGCGCGGCAAAATTAATTAAGCATCATTTGCGAAGAGTAGTGGGAGAAACTTGTCTAACTTACAAAGAATTTTCCACGGTTTTAACCCAAATAGAAGCAATAGTTAATTCAAGGCCAATTACAAGTATTTTTGATGACAGAAATGAACCCACGTTTTTAAGTCCCGGACATTTTTTGATAGGTGCGCTTACCGCATTTCCGGAACCCAGCTTAATCGACGTAACGTTAAGTAGATTATCACTTTGGCAACAACTTAATCAATTAAAAGATAAATTTTGGAAACGTTGGCCCATAGAGTATCTCGGCCAGCTTCAGAGTCGTTACAAATGGAAAACTTCATCAAAAAATTTAAAAGTAGACGACATAGTTCTTTTAAAGGAAGATAATTTACCTCCACTAAGCTGGTTACTGGGTCGCGTTATAGACACTGCAATCGGCAAAGATAAAAATGTGAGAGTAGCTACAGTAAAAACAAAAAATGGTATATTTATGAGGCCAATTGTTAAATTGTGCCCTTTACCAGTAGGAGATGTAGAATAGAATTTTTTTTTTCTCATAAAATAAATATATTACTGTACTTTCATTATTTACACAGTACAATTATTTTAAAATTAGTATTAAGAATTATGTTCTACTATAAAATTCATATTGGTATTTGTCAATAATCCTTTTTTTTATATAAACTGTTGTGATCAAAACATTCACATAATTTCACAATTACTTTGTAATTTTAATTAGTACATAATTTCATTGTAAAATTACATATTTATATACATACTGATCTTAACTATAAGTGAATAATTAAGGCGGCGGAGAATGGATAATTTTTAAACCAGAACATCTGGTGTGACCGTCGCTGTAACATTGTAAAATATTATTACATACAACAGTCAGGAAAAGGTTTGTTAATCCCGTAAACATGGACGATCCTATTATATTCTAGTCTAATATTCAGTCTAGCATAAACAGGCAAAGAATAAGGAGGTGTTTTGTAAAATAGTATATAGAATAAAATTAAGGTGAATATAAGAGAAGTTTCATTTTCTAAAACAATCATCGTGGGGATTTTGCATTTCGTCGATTAATAAAAATTACAGTCCTTTATCGAAGCATCAACAACAACGTCATGTAAATCGCTCCAAAAAGTTAATGAATTTTTTCCTCTTGGTCATTGTTTCTGGCTGGAATTTTATTTGATTGGTTATGGTGATGGGCTCCTGTCTTTATAATAATGTCCAAGTTTTTAGTTAAACCAAAAAAAAAAACGAGTGATTTAAATTATTATTTACTTATTCTATTGAGAAAATATTTTTATCTTTATTATAATTTTGTTTTTAAGAACTATTTTGACACAAGTTTTAAACAACTAATTCTTTTAAATGTTTACTGCATTTCTTTATTTATTTTATCATTGTACTTACGTATGTTTTAAGTGTGTTGAATTAAATTTTAAAATGTCAATAACTATTCAAGTTTCACTTTTTTATTGTAACCTGTTTATAATTGTTTATAACATTTCTTTAATAATTTTTTGCTTTCACAAACATATAAAAACACAGGGAAAGCGCACACTGATAACTTCCTGTAGTTCATATTTTAGTCTAACGCTGCAGTCACATATCATCATATTCTAATATTTCCAGGATCATATTCTAATATTGCCTAGGGATTGGACCAGGAGAACGTTCTGGTGCAGGATCAGAGTGTTTTTCAGATACAGGATTAGAAAGTAAATCTGATACAATGAATTCGCTCTAGAACTGGTCTCGTAGTAAAAGCCATGAGAAACCATTTCACTATAACTTGGATTGTGCAAACTCATAAACCATCATTCTTCTAGGAGCTAGATCTGCCAGATTTCATCTGGTGATGCAGCATGACTCCACTTTGCTCTACATAATTTAAACTAGTGGGGTGGGTGGCATCGTGCCTTAAGGCAAATTGCTGGAACTTTCCGTACCGTAACGAAATGTTTGAGGAATATTGAATGTTTTCAAATAGATTATTATAAATATTGTAACATTGTCCACTATTTATAAGAATTATATAAACTGAATTGCAGAGTTGAAATTATTTCTTTAAAGTTTATTAGAACTATAGTCAGAATTAAAAATAAAATCTGAATTATTTTCGATATACAAAAAATTAAAAAAAAAAACAAAATAAAACGAAATTTTTTTTTCCAAAATCAATTATTTTGTTAAGACAAGCAGAAAGTTTTTTGAATCAATTGAATCGGACGCTTAGTTCTCTCAATAACTGCCATTTTTTGTACATTTAGCTCTGTATCTCCGAAATGGCTGGGCCTGCCTTTGCGAAAAACTAATAACCCCTTCTCCCAATCATTACTAATTGAATGTTTTTTAGATCATTCAAATCGGATGCTCCGTTCTCTCAAAAACTCGATTTCTATTTTCTGCACTCTTTGCTCCTCATCTCCGTAACTGCTGGACCTGCCTTTGCCAAAAACTAATCAGCACATTTCCTTATCAATAGGAATCGAATGTTTTTTAAACCATTCAAATCGGTTGATCCGTACGCCCGAAAACGTGGGCGAAAATTTGTATCCATACATACATACATACACACACACACATCCATTTTTTTTAAGTATGCCAAAATGTTCAGAAACCTTCAAAACGTCGAGAAATGTGAAAATTTTCAATTCCGATTTTCGGCCCATTACAATAACTTACCCTACGGGAAGTTAATTAAGTACAATTATTAATGAATAGATAAGATTTTCGAACATTTACACAGGTTTGAAAATACGCAGGTTTTTTTCTGTCTCAGTCGAGCTTGATTGATCTTGAAACATCTCTTGTACTTTTCAAAAGCTATTTTTTAACGGGATCCTGTTCATTTTTATTTATATATTTTCTTGAGAGATATCGTTACTTAGTAATGCACCAATTATTAATAACAAACAATATAAATGAATCAGAAAATTAAACATCTCCGACCAGGTCATTAGATTTTTGTGAAATAAGTATTAAGTCCGGAATCGATTTTAAATCATGCTTTTGTAAAAGCACCGGACTTAATACTTACATGGTAACATATATCTTGTTCGGTATTCTAAATTTCAAAGGTAAAAGTGCCTTTTTGCATACTTCTCTTCCAAAATCCCGGGTTGGGGTTGATAATGGAAAGGTAGTAAGCACCCATCAGAGAGTGTTTTTTTTTCAAAATTATATAGTATTTTTATATATCATTTTAATAAACTTTATAATCAATGAGAGCGCAAAATCTTTCAGGGAGCAGAACAATCCTCGGGCAGGGGTCTGGGAAAAAATTCAAGATGTCAGCAAGATATCAAAAGGTGGATGTGCAGACGAGTACTGCACTAAAAAATATGATGCGCTCTCCAACCGTACAGGCATAGATACCGATAGGGAGAGTGAGAATTACACATACTAAAAGGAACAAGGAACCTGGAAAACCCACTATTAAGCCGTGGCCATCTACCTCAGGCGTCCAAACCGTGTCACCCAAGAACACCACCAAGAAAGAGGCAACAATCCCGAAGATTATCATCAAAGGTGAAATCGATTTAAAAACAATTAAATATCTACGAGAAACATTTAAAATTAGTTTTAAATACCAATACCTCAACAATTATCCACACGAAATCTTCACTGACTCCGCTAAGAAACACGAGAAAATCAAAGAATTGCTAAGGGACTGCAACTATCAATTTTATACCTACACGATCAAAGAAGAAATACCAAAGAAAATAACCATAACCGGTCTTCATCCATCGATTAGAGAGTCAGAGGTCCATGAAGATCTTCTGTCGAAAAGGATAAAAGCCAGGCAAGTATTGCAGATAATGAGGAAAACCTCAGATGGTGGTCAACATAAGTTGCCTGTATACACTGTTCTCCTCGATAAAGACCAGAATATGTCGGGGATAAGGTCGATAACAAACATTGGTGGACACATTGTAACCCAGGAGTTGCTTATAGACCGCAGAACAGAGCGTTGCAGAGCCACAAATGCCTCAATTTTGGCCATACCTCTTACACCTGCGACCTAAAGTACACTAGAAACAACCACATGAGGCACCAATGTGTGTCATTTGCAAAAGCGAACACTCGACAAATTACTCCAAATGCAGCGCTTTTATTAACTACAAGAAAAAAATTACTCTCAAGAAAAGACAAGCGTATAGGCCAGCACCAATACCAGTGCCGCTGACGAGGAGCTTTTCGACAGCTTTAAATCCCACCAGCCTTGGCTCAAATTCCAAACCAGTGTATTCTCAACTCCCTGTTCCATCGTCATCATTCCAAAATCTGAGTTAGTCCTCACCTTCACCGGTTGAGCATGCACCATTATTATCATCGATTCGGCCTGCACTATCGCTACCGGCCTACCACCAGCCTGCCCGATCCTGATTTTAATACACCATAGGGACTTTTTGCTGATATGGGTGAGATCAGGATGCTGTTTGCTGATCCTTAGGTAAAACAAATTTTCAGTGAGCTTTACAAACTGACAAAGTCACTAAACACCAACATGACATATAACGAGAAATATACAACAATACTCAACTTTTTAACAACATCTCCATAAATCAAACGCGTGACTTACACATAATGCACTTTAACTCTATCGGAATTAAAAACAACATGGACAAACTGAGACAGACAATAACAAATTATGACTTGGACATAGTACTGATTAACAAGACTTAAAATCTACGGACACACTCTATATCAACAATTACAATGTATACAGAAACGACAGACAAACGGACGCACTCGGATGGGGCGGCACTGCGATTTTGATCAAGTCTAGCATCAGACATGAGCAAGTGCCAAACCTGACAGCGGGCGGTCAAAAGAGAGGTCAAAAAGTAATTATAATATTGATAGGGACTTTTTGCTGATATGGGTGAGATCAGGATGCTGTTTGCTGATCCTTAGGTAAAACAAATTTTCAGTGAGCTTTACAAACTGACAAAGTCACTAAACACCAACATGACATATAACGAGAAATGTATAACAATACTCAACTTTTTAACAGCATCTCCATAAATCAAACGCGCGACTTACACATAATGCACTTTAACTCTATCGGAATTAAAAACAACGTGGACAAACTGAGACAGACAATAACAAATTATGACTTGGACATAGTACTGATTAACAAGACTTAAAATCTACGGACAGACTCTATATCAACAATTACAATGTATACAGAAACCACAGACAAACGGAGGCTCTCGGATGGGGCGGCACTGCGATTTTGATCAAGTCTAGCATCAGACATGAGCAAGTGCCAAACCTGACATTGGACGGTCAAAAGAGAGGTCAAAAAATAACAGGACTGGTACATACGGACTTACAAAGACTACCGGACTCGAACAGATTTGTTGTTATGGCAGGAGACTTTAATGCACAACATACATCTTGAACACCACAGGCGCACAACTACACTATTCTGACACGCTAACCAGATACGCCACCGTACAGGCACACCATCACAGCACGATCGATTTGACATTGACAACAAATCTTAACGTAACATCCGAACCCATCACAAGAACACTTCACTTCATGACCATTTCAGACAGACTAGACGTCGACCAGACTCCCGAACGCAAATTTCTAGATTACTCCAGAGCTAACTGGCCATTTTTCATTGACATTATCACAGATAACACACGACACACAATGCCAATCGATACCAACACTGACATTGAGGAGGCTTTAACACACCTTACACTGACAATCACAGACGCTCTACAACAGGCTATACCGACACCAGACTCAAGAACAACACCAGCCAACGACTTGTGAGAACACATTTTATTGAAAATAAAACTTAAAAATCATACGAAGAAACTGTGGCAACGTACCGGTGACAGACTACTCAAGGAACATGTGAACAGAATGACAAAAATTATTTCCAATGAAATACGTGACCACCAAAACAACACTTGGACCAAAAGACTTGAGAACATAAATACTGAAGCACACAAAGTATGGCAAACCGCAAAAAAACTGACGCGGAAACCAACATCCATACCTCCACTCAAATTAACTGACAACAATTACGCAACGACACCAACATACAAGGCGGAAATATTGGCAAAAGACTTTGAGAACATACATAAACAAAATGCCAATATGTCAAACGCAGACCTGGAACAATACGTACACGAGACAATCCAAGACTTCCACAAGGACAAAGACTTACGAATAGACCCTGCCACATTTTCCGAAATAAAAACAATAGTTAAAAAATTACCGAAGAGGAAAGCACCAGGACCGGACGGACTACAAAACATAACATTTAAACAATAGACTCAGAGTCACAAAACATATTAATACGAAAATTGGACAGGCTTACGGGATGTTTAATCAACCGAGACCTCTTTTGAACCACAACAGCCCGCTAAGCTTGAAGAACAAGCGGACACTCTGCTTAGCACTTATAAGACCGTTACTGACATACGCCGCTCCAGCATGGAAAGCAAAGACTAAGACCAACTTACGGAGGCTACAGACATTACAAAATAAGTTTTTACAAAAAATAAGACACTACGACTAGTACTTAACAAATAAAGAAACCCCCGGTATAGGCATTACTACTCTACAAAATACATACATGAACAGACTGACGTACCGACAATACTCGACCATATAAAAAAGCTCACCAAAATTTTTTATTAAAAATGTGGGGATCACCCTAATGCCAATATTGCGGGCCTCGGGCAGTTTACTAGGGACGTAGTTTGGTATGCCAAACACGCCATGCCGAACTATATATTGATCGAACCATAGCGGCTAAATAAGGAGCATGTTGTTTGTGACTCTTCTCTCTTAAGGGTAGTTAACAAAAAATATAATTATTAATACATTGAAAAGATGTATTTTTTTTAGAAAAAGTTTTTTTTAGTACACACATACAAGCATATTGTATACACATTGTAATCAATATTCATTATATATATTTAAATCATATATGTTATATAAAGTACCCACGGGTAGACAAATATGTACAAAAAAACAACAATGTAAAATGTATTCTAAACTAGTTGGCATTGCTATTTTGCCTTGAGGCAAGTTACATGAACTTCCTCAAGGTTACAGCTTAAGTTACATGTTAACATGATATGTTAAAATAATCGACTTAATCAAAAAAATAAATTAATTTATTCAGAGTATTTTTTAAAACCAAATTCTCACAAATCAATAATTTTTATAATTAAACAAGTTTCCGTAGGACTTTAATGGTTTAGTATGTTCATTAAGACCAAGTATTCTATCGTTACACCAAGTAAATCGTCTAATTTTAATTTTAACAAACGTCAAAAAAACTACTCGTTTTCTCAAACTTTGACGATTTTTTAAAATTAAACTACTTGTCGTAAGGACGTAATATTTCAGTAAGTTCTTTAAGACCATGATATATATTGCTAAAAAAAGTTCCATAGAAAACGGCTTAATTTTTTTTTCAACAGTTATTTACAAGAAAACGTCTCGGTAGATTTTCACCTAAAACTAATCAGTATCATTCCCAACTAATATCTTTCAAACAGTTTTCGATTTGTGAAAATTGATTCGGTAGTATGAGCTTAATTGTGGTCGAAAATTTGAAAGAAACGACTCGGCCGATCGTCGCACAAAACTGACAATCGATAGTCGTCATTGAGATACATCAACTGTCGATGAAAACGTCGATGAAAGGTATAATTTGGCAAGTGCCAAAAAAGCAATACTAATTTTTGCAAATTTTGACAAATTTTTAAAGCTAAACGAGTTGTCGTCATATTTTAGTATGATCTAAAAGCCTATGGTATCTACCGTCAAAAAAATAATAATAAAAATCTTCGGAAATTTTTTTCAACACTTTATCACAAGAAAACGGCCCGGCCGATCTTTACCAAAAACTAGTCAGTATCTTTCCCAAACAATATCTTTTGAACGGTTTTTAAGTTTTCAAAATCGATTCAGAATTGCGGGCTAAAACGTGAACAAAAAAATTTTCACTTTTTTGCTATTTACAAAGAAACGGCTTGGTTGATCGTCGCGTAAAATGGATTAACGCTAGTACTGATTGAGATACATCGAATGGCTTTTAAATTTTTGAAATCGATCTAGCTGTTTTTGAGAAAACGTCGATTTACGGCAAAAAATCTGTGAACACACACACACACATACACACAAACTTTTCTTTTCGGATATTTCGAAGCGCCGTGTGTGAGAAAAATATGATTTGCCAAAAAAGAGTGCTACAACGCCAGAAAATGCATTTTCATATTAACATTTAAAAAATGTTGATGTTTTGAGTTTCAAGTATCACTTGCGGCCTGTTTAATAACGTTTTTGTGTAAAAATTGTGGCAGCGGTTGGATGCAGATTTACCATGATGTTATTACATAACATCTAAAATTCTTTAAAAGTATTATAGACGACAACATTTTAAAACAATATTCGAAAAACATAATGGAAATGCAGTCCGAAATGGGACAGGTAATTACGCAAACGCCGACACAATCCGTGAACGCATATCTGATTGGCGGAATTGTAGCATTTCTCATCGCTTGCATAATGTTTTTCGCGCTTATGTCCTACATACGTCCACAAAGCCAAAATATGGATTCCCACAAGTTGCGAAATTTGAGCGTTTGATCGACGTTTTCAATAGTGCATTTTCCATCAATATTTAGAGCAATAGAATAATTGTAACTAATTTCTGTTGTAACATTTTGCTGTATAATCAAAACTCATTTTTGAAATTAAATATCTGAATAATTATGCTATTGTATATCACACTTACAAAATAATGTTGTTGAACTTTGAAAATCACATGTGCAGCAGAATGTTATAGCAAAATTAGAAGTATAATTTACACACTACAAATATTACAAAATCTTATTATTTTTTTATTATTTTTTTATTTTTTTTTTGTTGGACAATAGTTTCCAATATTATTATCAATATCAAATTTTATAAATGGCATTAAACAAGTGATTCTACTTGATAAAATTAGCTTAAGTAAAACATTATTATTGTATTTTATTAGAATTATAATTATTAGCATAAGAAATGTCTTACTATTGTTTTAATTTCCTTTCCTTCCCCTCAAAGCAATTATTATCAGAAATAGCAATATCAGATTAATAAATTAAGTTTAATTAAAGCCATTGCTATTATCGAATTTTAGTTTCAAATTATATCAGTAAGAAGACAATGGCAAACTGTTTCATCAATATTATTTTGTTAAGTTTGATATATTAATAGAAAAATCAAAAATATGTCATTATTATTATATTTTGCTACTGTATTATGATATTTTTTTTAGTATTTATCGAGGACCATAAATTTTTTTAAGAGGGGAAGAACATCAAAAATTTTGTAATTTTTAATTGGAGGACCAAGAATATCCTTTAGGGGTGGCGTGTTATGTAATAACATGAATTATACGTGCTCTACACTATACATTCAAAGTCCAAGAGCATTGCAAGGGCAGAGAAGTTTTCCAGAACGCGCCACTTTCGGGATATTCTCACGTACTCTTAGCAATAAATAGAGTAAGATTTCATATTGTAACTTAGAGTATGTCTTAGCACGAATCTATGCTAGTTTGTGATGTGAAGTTATTAAAGATTAAATAAAGTTATAGTCCAAATTAGATTCAGTGTTTGTATTCTACTTTGCGTAAAGACATCTTTCAGCCTATACCAATATAAAGTGCTCACGGTTCTGAGGAGACTCATACCAGTGTTGTTATTTTATTATAACTATAAGCTCTGCCCACGACACCAGGAAAAGGTTGGACGGATCTAGCACCCCATTGGAGAGTGGATCAATCTACATTGGGAACCCAACCCAATCCAATCAACACCCCACAACACCTCATATCATTTCAAAATAAAACCACAAACAAAACTAGTTACTACAATTTAATCGTAATTAAATAATATTTACGTAAAACATCCTATTAAACGTAATTGAACATTATCTATCAAAAACGTTTGACATTTGACGTATTAGCCAGCGTCCATTGTTTTATTTAAATTACGCTTCTACAAAAATTACAAATTAAAAATGTAAAGTTTTATGCGATTTTGAAATAATATCTTACCTTTCCGACGTCCTACTGATTAGCACGAATTTTTCAAGACTAAAACTGGCCAAATTGGTTTAGCCGTTTTCGAGTTTTAGCGGATCATTTTATAGAGAGCTACATTTATATATATATATATATATATATATATATATATATATATATTTATATCTTATATATAAAATTCTTCTGCAATGGTGTAGGAAAAGATAATATTCCTAAATGATTATTCGGATTGTGATAAATCTTTCTGAAGATTGTTAAGGGAATTATTTAGACTCAGGAACGGCTGGACCGAATTACTTGAAATTTACAGGGCACACTTAATATATATAAACGCATGGAATGAACTATTATTACTGATCGAATTACTTGAAATTTACAGGGCACACTTAATATATTTAAACGCATGGAATGAACTATTATCAATCGAAAATTTTCAAAACTTCGATTTTTTTATAGCAAAAAACAAAAAAAAAACGCCTAATTTGCAACTTTTATCTCAAATGTCTATCAAAAATCCATTTTTTTTATATTCATTTGATTATAGGTCATTCCGTTCTTTTAAGCCTACAAATTAAAACGCCGTTAATTTTTTTTTTCGGATAAGCCGATCAGCCGGAATCGTGGAGGAAGTGGGAGTTCTTTTTTTCGAGGCGGTGGTGTTCAGAGCGCTGTAACTCTAGTTTGACTGAATATTTTTAGCTGAAATTTTATATTTATACTGTCCAAATATGTGTTAATAAATGATAAAAAACTTGAAGCTCTAAATATTTACTCGTCGTAGAAAAAAAATCCTAAAATATCCCTAAAAAACAGGCCGTCACATAGGAAGACCCCCTTAACATTGAAAACATTTAAGGCGTTGTTTGGCATTGAAAACAAATAAAGGCTGTCATTTGCCAAATATTTTAATTTATTTATGAGCTAAGACATTATTGAAATATAATATACTTATGATTAAAAAAATATAATGTCAACATTATTATTGCTAAAAAGCAGCCGAAAATTTAAATAATATAACATAGAGTCAACATGCGCCTGACAAGTGATGCAGTCTGCGCATGCGTGTGACGATTGTAGACTGTCAGTGATTCAATTTGACAGATTATTATTTTTTTAAGTAATGTAGTCGTGTTTTGATTTACATTACTATATCACAATACAAAAAAATTACTTATTCAAAAAAATATTTTCAAGTTTAATTGTGTCAAAAATTTATGTTTGGCATTGGATACGGAATATTTACTCAAGTCAGTGGAGCCGTTTGGGTCTGAATTTTTTTACTGTTTTCCAATTTGTATGAAATTTTGGAATTAAGTTCATCTTACTCTTAAGCTCAAAATCGAAAATTATTTAGATTCCTTTGTTATTTCCCGGCGGAATGACATTCCTTTTCAATGGTGTAATTGTAATTGTATCTTTTTCAAAATAACGTCGGATATCGCTAAAAGAACTAATTATAAGAGGAAAATGTTTCATAATAATTTTTCAAAAAGCAAATACTTTTCAAGTTACTGGCTACTGAAAACTTGTTAACTTCCCGAAGGAGAAGTATATGTTTTCATCAAAAAATCCGAATTGCTAATTTTATGTTTTCTCGACGTTTCAAGCCATTCTGAATCGAATGAAACCAAATTTGGAAAAAGTATGTGTGTGTGTGTGTGCGTGTATGTGAACAGATTTTTTGCCGTAAATCGACGTTTTCTCGAAAAACGGCTGGACCGATTATCGTTTCTCAGTTTTGCGTGACAATCAGCCGAGCCGTTTCTTTGTAATTTGGAAAAAAGTGTTAAACCTTTCGTCCACATTTAAGCTCATACTACTGAACCGATTTTAAAAAATCAAAAACTGTTCGAAAGATATTAGTTGGGAATGATATTGACTAATTAAAAACTTGGGAACTTTTTTTGGCGATATATATCATGGTCTTATAGAACTTACTGAATAATTACGGCCTTACGACAAGTAGTTTAATTTTAAAAATTCATCAAAGTTTGGGAATATGAGTAGTTTTTTTGACGTTTGTTAAAAATAAAATTAGATGATTTAGTTGATATAACGATAGTGTACTTGGTCTTGAACATAGTAAACCACTAAAGTCCTACGGAAATTGGTTCAATTATAATTATTGATTAATTAAAATTATTGATTTTTGAAAATTTGCTTTTAGAAAATACTCCGAGTTAACGTGTTCGTTCGTTCGTTTGCAATGATGTGTAATAAATCCACTCGGAATTAATTTATTTTTTATTGATTAAGTCGATTATTTACACATATCGGGAAGTTCATGTAACTTGCCTCAAGGCTAAATACCAAACCAACTAGTTTTATTTTGCGTTTTTTATCGATTATGCAAATATTTCCAAAAATGTACATTTTAGCGAAAATCATGTAATGAACAAAATTATAACAATTAAAATTTTAATAAATCGGGGTTTTACGTGTCCTAGAAACAATGTTAAGATAAACATGAGAAAGCATTGTCGTTTTTTATTTTGTTTGAAAGTTAATTGTTGTATTAGAAGCCGTCTAGCGGCGATGTGTTACATTTTATATATTCATACATGGGGTTTTATAGTGCTCAAAATAAGCTTCAAAATGAGTACTGTCAAGGATCTGTTACTTTTTTCATTTAAATAAAATAATTTTATGAGTGTCACTTTTCTGCTATTTTCAAAGAAACGGCTTGGCTGATGTCGCGTAAAATTGATTAACGCTAGTCCTTATTGAGATATATCGAATGGTTTTTAAATTTTTGAAATCGGTCCAGCAGTTTTTGAGAAAACGTCGATTTACGGCAAAAAATCTGTGCGTGCACACGCACACACACACACACATACTTTTTCCAAATTTGGCCTCTTTCGATTCAGAATGGCTTGAAACGCCGAGAAAACATAAAATTAGCGAATCGGATTTTTTGATGAAAACATAAACTTCTCCTTCGGGAAGTTAATACTTTTAATCACTCATAAACTAATTTACTTCTTAATGATTAAGTCGATTATTTACACATATGGGGAAGTTCATGTAACTTGCCTCAAAGCTAAATACCAATACCAACTAGTTTAACATCACAAATGGTAAAAAACACTGATAAACATGATAACTTAACAAGTTGTCGAAACTATGTATTTACTGTTCGAAGTTTGAGATAGAAATGTCACATTTTTCCTTAAAGCAGTTTTTAGCATGTGTTCAAATTTTACGGGAAATTTAAAAAGCGATGGGATCTTGTATTTGTCAAGAATATTTGACACGCTATTAAGGAACCATGTGTTAGTTTTGTTCAGGGCCGTATTGTCAAAACGTTTGTTTATGACTTTGTCGTTTTGTAATTGTAAAAACAACGCCTCAACAAATCTTTTTTTAATTAGGTTCTTTTTAAAATGTAAAATTCTAGAGTTGAAAAAATCTATATTATGGTTTAATTTAATATGATCAGTTAACATCGTTTTATAATGCTTAGGATTTTTTGAGTTATTTTTATGTTAATAAAGGCATTTACTCAGGTTTTGGCTAGTTTCTCCGATATAAAAAAGTTCGTAATTAGAGCAATTAATCGGATATACCAGGTTTCTGAGGCGGTCAGATTTAAACTTAGATTAAATTTGTGTAAAGATTGAACTAATGGTTGTTTCGCAATTACATACCAGCAAAATGCCACATTGTTAAAACTGTGTATTTCACAAAAAATATAAATCTTTTACGTACGGTAGGCAAATGACACCAACATATGCCTAAACGGTTTTTATGGTCGGTGAGGTCATTTTGTTTGTAGAAAATGTACTTGCGTCTGTTATTCATGACTAAGTTAATTATGTTTGTAGGATACGAGTTATTTTTTAGTGTGCTTATTACCAGGTCAATGTTAGTGTCCCAGAAATTTTTATCAGATAATAGTATGGCGTGATCTGCTAAATTTATTATTGTTGCTATTTTAATTTTAAGAAGATGGTATGAGTGGTAATTTATGTATCGTCCGAAGCTTGTTGGTTTCTGGTACCAGTTAGTTATTTTTATCGGAACCATTTGTACGTATTAGTCTAAAGTCTAGAAAGCTAATCGAATTAATTTTTTATGTAATATGGGGACTGTTTTGTGATTGTTGTCTTGATGTTACTAATGTACTTGTATAATTTGTATAGTGTGGAGTTTATGTCTGAAACGATCGGTCTATAAGATAGGTTTGTTTTGTGTATTTTAGGAAGGCCGTATAATCTTGGAAAATATGATTGTAATTTTTTTAGGTTTGTCGCTGTATCTTTTGTGATTTGTTTATTAGTAACTAATTTGTCTACAAGTTTATGACAGGAGCAGTTAATGTGTTCGGTTGGGCCGTTATTTATGATCGTATAGATACTGGTGTCCGAAAGTGATTCTGTACTTTTTTGTAAATAGTCCTCTTTGTCAAGTATAACTGTAAAGTTTCCTTCATCTGCTCTGGTCACAATGATTTCAGGATTGTTTTTTAAAAATGATTTACAGCTTTTGAGATCTCTAAGAATATCGGTATTATTCGAATTTTTCATATTGAAAGAATTGATATACGAAAAATTTTTTTTGCAAAAAAGAGTTCTGGTATTTGATTTCAGTTTAGGGTCTTTAATTGGTCGTAAACCATTTTATAAGTTAGAGAGTTATTTAATAAAATTAAAATTGTTAGGAGAATTGGGAACGGCAAAATTTGGGCCTAATGCAAAAATGTATCAAAGTCTATCTTGGATCTCAAGGGATGAGAAGTTTCTCAGCCATTTGCTGATGACGTTTTCATCTAAAGTTATTTTACTATGTTCTATTTTGTAATAATTTGTTAAATTTATTTTTGTAAAATTGTTTTAGGTTTATAGAATGCTTATTGTTTTTAATATTTTCGACGTGCAGAAAATTGTTAACAATTTCGGACTCAACTGTACGAAACAACCAATTGGTAATTTTTGCGATGGTATTCCTGAAGTTATGTATATTTTTAATGCGACTTACTATCGTTAAAGAAAGAAATTTTAAGCTAAGTTTTTCTACTGTCACTTATTAGAAATAGGTTTGAATTTTGTTACATTGAATTTGTAAAAGTTTGGTATTATTTTCGACATCTTAATAAGAAGACATGTTTATTAGTGATTACAATGATTTTGGAATTTAATTTAGAATCTCTTTTAAATTTTGAGGGTATATAGACTCCGTAGTTGCGCCTGATCAATTCATAAAACGATTGGTCATCAAGTGTATTAAAGGTTTCTTGTCTGTGTTTGTATTTGAGGGACTAATGGTTTGATATGACGATGTGGATCCATGATTCGTAGAGTATATTGTAGGTTTTTAAGAAAATTACATGATAACTAGTGTCTTAAATAAACTTTTAAAAAACTCTCATACTATTTTTATTGATGTAACGCCCGACTATTCAACTCAAATTAAACATATATATCAACATTAAATTCTAAGCTATTCAAAAATATCATTCCTGGGCTGAAAAAAAATTATTGATTTAATAATATAACTAAACATATTTTTTATTACCGTTATGTAGAGGACATTATCACTTGCATCCCTAGTGATCATGTCACTATGATAATTGGTCAATTTAATAACGTCAATAAAAAATTAAAATTTACAGTTGAATTGGAGACAATGAACTCGATAAATTTCTTAGACTTAAAACTTATACGTACCACTGATAACAAACTAATAACAAATTGGTACCAAAAACTAACTAACTCTGGACGCTACCTTGATTATTTTCTTATCATCCACTCAAAATGAAAATATGTATTATAATAAATCTAACTGACCACGCAATACTTCTATTGGACAAAACATTTTGAGACAACAGCATCAATTTAATTACAAACATTCTAATAGATAACTCCTATCCTTTAAAACTTATAAACCTCGTAACCAGTAACAGACGAAAGACCCTTCTGATTAAAATGGACAATTCCACAGTACATAACGATTTAACTGACTCAGAAACTCATTCTGGTGTAATATGTTTGCCATATATTAAAGAATTGTATGTTCCTTGGAAAAAACTTTTTTATAAATCTGGACTTCGACTTGTAAACAATTTTAGTACAACGACTAGTACTATTTTTACCAAAACAAAAACTCCTTTTAAGATTGTAATTTAATTCACATAGGAGAAACAAGCCAGAACCTAATTAAACGTTTACAGCAACATAAAAACAATTAAAAAATCCGAGACAATTTAAAACAATGTTTGCTGAGCATATTTACACTTTAAAATACAATATGGACTTTTCTAACCCGACTGTACTACTATTCAAACAAAATTTATTCGAACGAAGAATTATAGAAGGATCTTTTTTAACTATTTATAACAATGAAACAATAAATAAACGGAATCAACTTAACACTCTGTGCGACATAAATCTCTTTTTATTTAGATAGTATTTCCAAATTTCGCACAAAACAATAAAACCGTCGGACAAAGGATTTGCAAAGTCTTTTCTCCATTACATCTTCAACCAGTCTACGAACAACACACTATCTTGTGTAATTACAAGTTTAAGGTTTATAATACATAGTGTAGTGTTTAATACCATGGATTATTAAAATCTTTCTATTTAGCACTAAGATTAACTAATTGTAAGTACTATTTACTCTTTTTATTTTTTCTTTTTGCTCCAATTCAGTTGTTTTAGTATTCAAGTTTATATTTAGTTTCCACTGAATGAAGGCTAAAATTATAGCCGAAACGTATGGATTTAAAATAAATTTTTGAAAGAAATTCATGTTTTTTATTGATGTCATGCCCGATTACTAGACTTTTTTAATACATATGTCAACATCAAATTCAGAATCAAACAATATATATATATATATATATATATATAATATATATATATATATATATATATATATATATATATATATATATATATATATATGGCGGAATGAATTATGTCAGTTGAATGACGCCAATGTGATGACTAAACACACAGCATACTTTGGGCTCCGTTGATGCGAATATCGCATCTAGCAAGCTATAGTAGATTATTGTTTTTTCATGATCGAAAAATGATGTCTCGCGGTTTTAATGATCGATAAATTGTCGGGATAAAAATTGATATTAAAATTTATATAATATCAGTTCCTTTATAAATTGAGTTATCAATAAACTCACATTATCAACGAGTCTACATCAATTAATTGCGGTTTCATTTCAAGATATAATTAATTAATACTAAATGTCCCACTAGCGCCATAACTGGTGACTCCGTACGTGAGAAGTGAAATTGTTAAGCAAGAGACATACACAACGCCCTAGTATCCATAATTGGTGACGTCGGACGGTGAAAGAAAAGCACGTGTCAGCTACAAATAAATTAACAAAGGTAAATTATACCAATTTTTTCAAAGATGTCGACTCGATCTACTTTCATCAATGATGAAACAGCGCTCAACAGATCTCTGATCGATCTGGATCACGAAGTGATCTTTAACACGAGCAGTCCGCGTGTTTCTGAACATGATAGTTATGCTGAGCGACGATATTAAGTACGCGACAGTACTTAAAGCCCTAGACTTTGAAACACTGCTCCTCATTCAAGATGCCCATAAATTCGCCAATGGTCATGCCAAGGAAGAGCTAGTTTTGTTTGCAGCAAACTCTAGCAGAATATCCACGTATGGCAAGAGAACTTTGGAGCTGGATCTATCACTACGCAGAAGCTTTAACTGGCAGTTTGTTGTTGCCGATGTAGCCACAGCCATTATAGGAGCCGATTTCCTAAGCAACTACAATCTATTAATAGACTTGAAGGGCAGAAGATTGATTGATTCGACCACAGGCCTTACCTCTGATGGAAAGGTACCCAAGGCACAGCAATTCAACATCTCCACTGTCAACCCGGCAGAGCCTTTCAAGGAATTACTGGCACAATACATTGCAATAACAAAGCCGCAGGTAACTACCAATATTAAATCGTCTCATTTTTCCCACAGGATAACCACAACAGGTTCACCATTAGGTTCCAGATTCAGGAAGATCTTCGGAGAAAAGGCTGTTGCAGCCAGGTCCAAGATACAACATCTCCTGAATAGGGGCACTTTGAGGCCTTCCAACAGTCCATGGGCAAGCCCTATTCACATGGTTCCCAAAAAGAATGGCACATTCAGAATGTGTGGAGATTATAGGAGGCTGAACGCAAACACGCTGCCCGACAGGTATCCTCCACCCTTAATACAAGATGTGTTTAATACTTTGCATCAGAAAGCGGTATGCTCTACAATAGATCTAGAAAAAGCCTACCACCAAGTACCCATGCATGAAGAGGATACCAAAAAGACTGCAATTATTACACCATGGGGACTCTTCGAATATCTACGTATGCCATTTGGTCTCAAAAACGCCGCACAGACATTCCAGAGGTTTATCAATCACATCTTCCAAGATTTTAATTTTGTTTTTATTTATATAGACGACATCCTGGTAATGTCGACTGGTATGAATGAGCACCGTCGTCATCTTCAAATGGTTTTTAAGAGGCTACAGGAATATTCACTTACAATCAACTTAAAGAAATGCGTCTTTGGTAAAGATAAAGTAAACTTCCTCGGTTACAAACTGTGTGCAGCAGGATATTCTTCTTCACCTGACCGAGTTGAGAAAATCGTTAATTATCCAAAACCTTCGACAGTGATTGAACTCCAAAGATTTTCGGGCATGGCAAATTATTATCGTAAGTCAATACCCAAGGCAGCAAATATACAATCACCCTTAAGCAATTACTTACGAAGTTCAGTAAAAAATGACAAAATTCCAATTTTTTGGAACCCAGAATCTCTTAAGGCTTTTGATGACATAAAGAAAGCACTTGCAAACGCTGCATTACTCCCCTACCCAGCTGTTTCAACAAACATCTGCTTAGTAACTGACGCATCTACAACAGCCATTGGAGCAACTCTGGAGCAGAAAGAAGATGGTGCATGTCACCCTATAGGTTTCTATTCCAGAAAGCTCACATCTACTGAACAGCGATATTCAACTTATGATCGCGAGCTACTAGCCATCTTTGCGGCTTTAAAGTATTTTGAATATCTGCTAAAAGGAAGACACTTTGTAATCAAGACAGACCACAAGCCAATCACACATGCATTTCAACAGAGATTTGAGAAAGCATCAGATCGTCAGCGACGGCAGCTTGAATACATTTCACAGTTTTCCACTGATATCATTTATGTGAAGGGTGAACAGAACATGGTTGCTGATGCCTTGTCCAGGATTAAATCAATTCAAATGCCTTCAAAGTTAACTGCTGAGGAAATTTTGAAAGAGCAGATCAAGGACGTTGAAATGCAGACTTTATTAAGTGGCAATACTTCTCTGAATCTACAAAAATTAACATTAGACAGCTATCCGCAACACGCAAGATAATTTTGTGAAGCCCTACCTTCCGCAAAGTCTTCGCAAAATTGCTTTTGACATTGTACATGGAAATGCACACCCAAGCATCAGGATTACTTCAAGGGAGTTGCGAAGAAGGTATGTGTGGCCTGGGATTGGTAAAGGCGTCACCATGTGGGCAATGCATTCCTTGCCAAAAATCCAAAATACACAAACATAACCACCTCACTCATATCCATATTCCTATTCCTGAAAACAGATTTTCCCATATTCACATCGACATAATTAAATCGACATTATTAGTTAATATATTAATGGATATCCTTCTTGCCTTACAATCATTGACAGATTCACAAGGTGGCCAGAAGCTATTCTTCTAAAGGACATTTCTTCAGACACTATTGTTCAAGCCCTATTTTCAAACTGGATATCAAGACCAAGGATGCCAGTTTGAATCAGCTATATTCAAATCATTAATTGATGCAATAGGTGCTAAAAAAATACGGACAACGGCATATCACCCTCAGTCCAATGGTCTGGTTGAACGCTGGCATAGAACCCTAAAAGCAGCTTTAATGTGCTCTCCTGAGCCCTGGATCAAAGTATTACCTGTAGTCTTACTAGGTTTACGTGCTTCATACAAAGCAGATCTTAAAGCATCTCCTGCTGAGATGGTTTATGGAACCACTTTAAGACTACCAGGCGATTTTTTACATCTGAAGAACTGTCATCCGATCCACAAGCATTTGTGGACTGTCATAAAAAAATAATGCGCGATATAAAGCCTTCAGCCACACCTCATCATAATAAAGCCAATATGTTTGTACTCAAGGACATGGATACATGCACTCATGTATTTGTCAGGTCAGATCATATTCGAAAACCACTTGACCCTCCATATAGTGGACCATATAATATCATAGAAAGAATTTCAGACAAAGTGCACAAAATTTCTATGGATGGTACTAATAAGAACATATCGGTTGACAGATTGAAACCAGCATATACAGTTAAAACAGATAATAGTCAACCAAGCACATCACAAGAATGCAAACCACATCACTTGGAGTTAACTATGGATCCTCCAAGAAAGATTAAGACTAAAAAAGTCTCTTTCAAATTATGAATGTATTTATTTATTACGGATACTTCATTTTCTTTTGAAGGGGAGTGATATGGCGGAATGAATTATGTTTCATGACAGATGTCAGTTGAATGACGCTAATGTGACGACTAAACACACAGCATACTTTGGGCTACGCTGATGCGAATCTCGCATCTAGGAAGCTATAGTAGATTATTGTTTTTTTATGATCGAAAAATAGTATCGGTTTTTGATCAACGATATATTGTCGGACTAAAAATTCATATCTAAATTTATATATTTATTGTAAATTGAGTTATCAATAAACTTACATTATCAACGAGTCTACATCAGTTAATTGCGGTTTCATTTCAAGATATAATTAATTAGTAATAAATGGCCCACTAGCGCCATATATATATATATATATATATATATATATATATATCTTATATATAAAATTCTTCTGTAACAATGTAAGTTTCATCAATCCTCCTAAACTATAATTCGGATTTACATGAATCTTCCTGAAGTTTGTTCGGGAAATTTTCTAGAATGTTTTGATTCATAGAAATATAGTTAGATTGTAGAATTAAATAGAAAAAATTACAAAAAACCGCTTATCATTGTTTGCCCTTGAAAATATTTGAAGCTTAGTTTGACATTAAAAACAATTGAAGACTGTCATTTGCCAAACATTTCTATTCGCTTATAGGCTAAGGCAATATTAAAATATAATAAATTCATGATTATGAATAAGGAAAATGTAATGTCTACATTATTGATGCCGAAAAGCAGCTGAGATGTGCCAAAAATTAAACAAATATAAGATGCAAATAATATAACAAGCATCTGACAGTGTGCGCATGCGTCTGACGCGCACGGCGAATCGTGTTCTCAACGTGCGCGTGGTTTGCTTTTGCTTGCAATAATTTTGTTTGCGCACTTTGCGAACAGATTCGCCGCACGAATTCGTGCAAAGGAGACAAGCCATAAGTGATTGCGCTCAAAAATATTCAATTTGCAGTCGTTTTGCCTTACTATACTAAGTCACAATACAAAAAAAATTATTTAGAAGTTTCATTGTGTCAAAAATTCATATGTTTGTCATTGGGTACGGAATATTTACTCAATGGAGTGCTTTCGGTCTGAACTTTTTTTACTGTTTTTCGATTCGTTTAGAATTTTGGAATTTTGGAACTAGGTTCATCTTACTCTTACTCTTACTCTTCAGAAGTGAAAACAATTTAGACTCCTTTACCACTTCTCGGATGGATGTCATTTTTTTTCATTGGTGTAATTTTTTTTTTTCAAAATAACGTTGGGTATCGATAAAAGAACTTATTATAAGAGAAAAATGTTTAATATTGTTTTTCAAAAAAGCAAATACTTTTCAAGTTACTGCCTACTGAATATTTGTTTCTTTTTTGCGTTCATCATCATTTTTTGCTAATATCTTCAAAAATATACATTTTAACGAAAATCATGTAATGAACAGAATTATATCAATTAAAATCTTAATAAATCGTTATTTTATAGTGTTTTAGGAACATTATTATGCTAGATATGAAAATGGGTTTTTATAGTGCTCAAAATAAGCTTTAAAATGAGTACTTCTGCGTGTAAAATGAGTAAACTATCATGCAAATAAAAGACGCATATAATATTTTTTCATTTAAATCAAATAGTTTTGCAGTGCCATTTCCACCAAATTTAAAAATAATCGTATTCCATCTAGAATTAACTTGGTTTAAGAGATCTTGATGGATTCTAGAAAATACCACAACTTTAGTACATACGATTTTCTCATTATAATATCTATGAAAGAATACGTATAAATGTATATATATATATATATATATATATATATATATATATATATATATATATGAAAATTCGAGGTATTTTTCTGACTAATTTTTGTTGTTTATCATTTTTCCATTACACAAATATTGATAGAGGTATTAATTAAGGAGTGCGCGGCTGTCCAACCAGAGTTCTTTCGAGCCCTTTAACCCTTCGCCGTTTCACAATAAGAGAAGTTACTGTAAAATTTATGATAGAGAAAGTTGTAGCTCATTTAATCACCTTTGAAATAGTGTATTACAAGTTCTGATAAAATCAGAATTAAAAGAGTAATAATCTAATTATTGCTGTGGATGGTGACGGAGTGCAAATTGTTAAAAACATTGAACAAGATAAAGATTATTTCCAAAATATCAAGTAAATTGGAGCACAGTAAAAAAATTCACAGAGCAATAATTTTATTGATCGTAAGTTGAATAGAGCACATGTGAACAGGATTTGACAAATTAATTTACTTCAAATATAAACTTAAGCAATAATGTATATTGATTTTTTGGAGAAAAAAGTGTAATTTAGATATTAAAATTACTAAAAGCCAGTTAAAATATGGTACGAAATTATAAAAATTATAGGCAACATTATTGATGCAATTATTTTGGGTAGAAAAATAAAAGGTGATATTGCACCTTTGCCGCGAATGCTATATAATAATTCTTTCTGAATTTGTTGTACTTTTTAAAAGATTTCAATTTTCAACACGTGTATCTTGTATATGCTATGGCTATAAATCACAAAGGCAGACGATCAGTTTTAGTGTGATAAATTTGGAAAATCAATGTTTTAGTCGTGAATAAACAAAAAATCATCCATTTATACATCCACATCTACAGGTATGACTAAAAATACTATATAACCCTTAAATGCAATAAAATAAATTGAGCTATTGGAAATAAATTTGTTCTATAAATCGCAGTGTATAATTTTTAATATACAATTTTATTGAACACTTTTTAATATTTGTTAAATGAATAATTAAAATGTTAACTGTGGGAATTGAGAACAATCATTTTATTTGAAACAGTGCTCCATCCAACATCACTCATATATTGGTGTAAATAGTAATTAAAAAAACAGTAATTATTATTTTTAACTAAGCAGTAAATATTAGTATAAAATATTGAAAAATTGTAGATGTGGGTACAGAACAACGTCTGTCGGGTCAGCTAGTATATATATATATATATATATATATATATATATATATATATTCTTCTGTAACAATGTATGACTGGTTAATCTTCTTAAACTATTATTCGGATTTTTATAAATCCTTGTGAAGATTGTTAAAGAAATTTTCTAGGATTTTTTGATTAAAAGAAATATAGTTAGATTGTAGAAAAAAATAGAAAAAATTACGAAAAACAGCATATCATTGTTTGACCTTGATAATATTTAAGGCATAGTTTGACATTAAAAACAAATGAAGACTGTCATTTGCCAAATATTTCTATTCACTTATAGGCTAAGACAATATTAAAATATAATACATACATGATCATAAATAAGGAAAATGTAATGTCTACATTATTATTGCCGAAAAGCTGCTGAGGTGTTGTAAAGAGAGTTCAGCAAGAGCAGTGAGATAGCGATCCCATGGGTGTACGAAAAATTTGTGAATTGAATTCAGAATAGGTATTCGCGACTATGAATTTAATGAACTCTCGGAACCAATGGAGAGAAAGGGTAGTGTGACAAGAAATCTCATCCCATCTGTCTGTGATTAACTCTGAAATTAGTTCTAGTGGGACATTTGTAAAAAGAGAAACTTTATCTAGGCTTATTATGAGGGGGTTGTTGGGCAATTGTGTATTACGAATTTTATTGACAAATTCGAAGGAATTTTTAATGGAGAATGGCGAGTTAGCAGCAACTATGGCGAGGGGTTTGCTGAGAAATTTGTAGAATTTATTTAGGGGAGAATTCAAATCTCCAACTATAGGTCTAAAGGGAACATTGGTTTTATGGTTATTGGGGAGATCGTATAATTTTAGATTGTTGGGATGTAGGTTTTTTAACGACAACGACAAGTCTTGAGGAATTTGTTTGGTGGATACTAAATTATTATTAAATTTGTGGAACGTGAGGTTGATTTGATCTGTAGGGTCGCTGTTGATAGGACAGTAAACGTTAGTGTCATTAACTAGGTTAGTGATTTTTTCTAAATAGGTAGTTTTGTCGAAAACTACTGTGACATTTCTTTTATCTGATCTGGTTACTAAAATATTCGGATTATCTTTTAGAAAGTTTTTACAAAGCTTTATGTCTCTTAAAATATTTTTGTAATCAACTATTTTTTTAGAGATGAAGGACTTGATGTAGGAGATAATTTTTTTTCAAAAATAGGAACAAATGTTGGATTTTACTTCAGGATTTTTGATGTTAAGAAGGCCAGCTTCCAATCTGCTTAAAATTTTAATAAAATTTAAATTGTGGCATTTATTGGGGATATCAAAGTTAGGACCCAGTGCAAAAATGTAAAGTAATCTATTTGGAATTGTGACTCTAGAAAGATTTTTTAGCCACTTGATAAATAGTGTACTACTTAAAACTAGTTTTGAAAAATTGAGTTTAGACTGCAATAATTTATCGAACTTAATTTTATAAGAATTTTTTAGTTTATTCGAGTTTTTAAGAGATCGGAGCATTCGATTTGAATGATCCCAAAAACATTCAATTTGTAATGACGGGGAGAAGGGGTGATTAGTTTTTGGCAAAGGCAGGTCCAGCGGTTTTGGAGATAGAGAGCTAAATGTGCAAAAAAATGGCAGTTTTTGAAAAAACTAAGCGTCCGATCTGAATGATTCTAAAAACTTTCTGCTTGTTTTAACAAAATAATTGATTTTGGGGAAAAAAAATTTTGCTTCAAAATTTTTTTTAAAAATTTTTTTTCCAAAAATTTTTTTTTGTATATCGAAAATAATTCAGATTTTTATTTTAATTCTGTTCTAAAATACCTTAAACAAATAATTTCAATTTTCCAATTTATTTTATATAATTTTTATAAATATTCGACAATGTTACAATATTTCTAATAATCTATTTTAAAACATTTAATATTCCTCGATCATTTCGTTACGGTACGGAAAGTTCCAGCAATTTGCCTTAAGGCACGATGCCCTACACCCAACTAGTTTGGTATTTATTTTGGTAATGTGTTTAAATTGTGATAAATTATAAAAACCGTAATGCTTTTTGATGAACGAGTAAAAGGAATTATTTAGGGAGTTATTGTTTTGAGAATAGTCAGATTGTTTGGACACCGTGTGGTTGAAAGTCGTTTGCTTCATGATGTAAATAAAAAAGCGGTAAGTTAAAGTAAAAATAAAGAAATAATAAAAAAATAAGGAAATTTAAAATGACAAGAATGGTGTACAAAATATTATTGTAAAGTTATTACAAATTACTAAGATACTTAGCTAAAAAATATATACAAATTATTATATAAGTAATAGAACAAAAATAAATAAATAGAACAACGATAATTAAACTAAAAATTAATAAGTCTTGATAGAATGCTTAGCGGAGCAAGAAGTTGGAACGAGGTGTGATACGAATTGTCCTTTTTTCAGCCCAGGAAATTGTGTTAAAATTTTAATAATTTTAATGTTGAGATATGTGAGATTCATTTTTTAAGGTAATACATAAATTAAAAACTTGTTTGAACTTATAACATTTTTACTGTTTCCATACGTTTTGACACATTGTTTTGTGTCATCTTTAGTGGACTCTAGTTTAAAAGCACAGATTAAAACTATTAATTAAAACTAATTTATTATATAAGAAAGTAGTATGGTGTAAAAACTTACATGTAATTGTAGTAGTCCTAATTATTTCATAATAATAATTGTTTGCAAATGCACAATAAAAACAATTCTTGTCACTTTAAATCGGTACAATTATATAAATTTTTAGAACGAATTTTTTATTGTATAGTACATGTCGCAAAGCCGTTGTCCGATGCGGCAATGGGACAGAAATCTGCACCGCACATGTTAAGTAAGGTAGAGGGCACAAAAACTGACCAGAAAGTTTAAGTTTTGACAATGCGAGAAGGGTACATATAATAAAAGATAAAAAGATGTCAATTGCGAGGGTGCACATAGTTGGTAAAATTGAGATGAAAATTGAAAAAAAAATTAATTAAAATTAAAATTGACTAGTGGTGTATGGCATCGTGCCTCAAGGCAAAATGCTGGAACTTCCAGTACCGTAATAAAATATTCGAGAAATTTTAAATGTTTTCAAATATATTATTACAAATACTGTAATTTTTTTTATTTTTGCTATCTTGTTATAACTGAGCAAATCAAATGTGAATCATAAATCAATTTATCTCTAGAACATTAACAATCGTCATTTCATTTCGAATTCAATTTCAAAAATATAGTTGCCTAATTTTTACACAAAATTGAAAAAGTGCTCCCGTATAGTCACAGTTTAAACGCTTTTGCAAACAATTCTGTGCGACATTTTCACTTATACTGTGCTTAGCTTGGCGGCATTTTCACATTTTTCAATAGTTGGAAAAGTGCTCCAGTGCATAAACAGTCTAAGCGCACTTGAGCCAACATTTATACCAGATTGGCACTTAGACTGTGCTTAGCCTGGGTAATTTTTTGAATTTTTAATCCAAAATAACAAAAATATTTTTTGGAAAAAGAAAATTAGAAACAAGAATTTTTTTTCCAAAAGCAATTATTTTGTTGAGACAAGCAGAAAGTTCTTTGAATCATTTAAATAGGACGCTTAGTTCTCTCAAAAACTGCCATTTTTTAACATTTTTTAGCATTTCCCCGTGATTACGTACTGAATGTTTTTTGGATCATACAAATCGGATAATCCGTTCTCTCAAAAACTCAATTTCTATTTTCCGCACTCTTTGCTCCAAATCTCCGTAACGGTTGGACCTGCCTTTGCAAAAAACTAATCCGCACAATTCTCCAAAATGTTCAGAAACCTTCAAAACGTCGGGAAATGCAAAAAATTTTATTTTCGATTTTCGGCCCATTACTTTAACTACCCTACGGGAAGTTATAATAATTAAAAAGTCGAATCAGGATAGGTAATTATTTTAAAGGGATGAACTTCCAAACATTGTTTAAAACTACTTGGTAATTCTCATACAGTGAAGAAGTATCGTATCGTCAATTCTTTTATTTATACTATTTTTATAAATTAATAGGTGTATTATAAATTTACATCAATAAATGTAAAACTGCTTCAAATAAAATGATGATTCTCAATTTCCACAGTTAACACTTTAATTATCCCTTTAACAAATATTAAAATATGTTCAATAAAATTGTATATTGAAAATTATACACTGCAATTTATAAAACAAATTTGTTTCCAATAGCTGGATTCATTTTAATGCCAAGAGTTATCCAATATTTGCAGTCATACCCGTAGATGTGGTTGTACAAATGAATGATTTTTTGTTTATTCACGACTAAAAGATTGATTTCCCAAATTTATTACACAGAATATCATAGTCTGCCTTTGTGATGTATTCATGGTCATAGCATAAGATACACGTGTTGAAAAATGAAGTCTTTTAAAAGATATAACAAATTCAGAAAGAATTAATATAAAGCATTCGCTGTAAAGGTACGATATCATCTTGGATTTTTCTACCCAAAATAATTACTTCAATAATGTTGCCTATAATTTTTATAATTTTGTACAATATTTTAACTGGCTTCCAGCAATTTTAATATCTAAATTACATTTTTCACATGTTCATACTTGAAGTGAATTAATTTGTCAAATCCTGTTCACATGATTCAACCTACGATCAACAAAATTATTGCTGTAAATGGAGAGGAAAAAAACGTGTGTCGGAAATAGGGTAATCTTCATCTTAAGTTCATAAACTCACTTATAAACTATTTGATTTGAAGAAAAAAAATATTGTATGCGTCTTTTATCTGCATGATAGGTCACTCATTATACACGCAGTAGTACTCATTTTAAAGCTCATTTTGAGTACTATCAAACCCCATTTCCAAATCTAGCCTAACATTGTTCTTAGAACACTTTATAAAACACCGATGGATTAAGATTTTAATTGACATAATTTTGTTCATTACATGATTTTCGTAAAACGCAAAAAAAATTCAGTAGCCAGTAACTTGAAAAGTAATTTTTTTAAAAAAATATTATTAAATATTTTTCTCTTCTAATTAGTTCTTTTATCTATATCCGATGTTATTTTGAAAAAAGTAAAATTACACCACTGAAAAGAAATGTCATTCACTCGGGAAGTGGCAAAGGAGTCTAAATTATTTTCACTTTTAAACTTGAGAGTAAGATAAACATAATTCCAAAATTCTATGCAAATTGGAGCACATTAAAAATATTTAGACCCAAAACTTTCCATTGACTTGAGTAAATATTTCGTATCCAATGTCAAACATATGAATTTTTGACACAATGAAACTTCTAGATAATTTTTTGAGAAAGTAAATTAGTTTTGTATTTGAATTTAGTAAAGTAGGGCAAAATACGACTGCATTTAAAAGTTAAAAAATAATAATCTGTCAAATTCAATTATAGGCTATGTTCGATGTACAATCGCTGACAGACGCATGCGCAGACTGCATCACCTGTCAGACGCATGTTGACTGTAAGTCTTATATTATTTTAATTTTTGGCACATCTCAGCAGCTTTTCGGCAATAATAATGTAGACATTACATTTTCCTTATTTATAATCATGAATTTAAGGCAATATTATATTTTAATATTGCCTTAGCCTATAAGTGAATAGAAATATTTGGCAAATGACAGTCTTCATTTGTTTTTAATGTCAAACTATGCCTTAAATATTATCAAGGTCAAACAATGATATGCGGTTTTTTGTAATTTTTCTTATTTTTTTCTACAATCTAACTATATTACTATTAATCAAAAAATCCTAGAAAATTCCTTTAACAACCTTCACGAGGATTTATAAAAATCCGATTAATAATTTAAGAAGATTAACCAGTCATACATTGTTACAGAAGAATTATATATATATATATATATATATATATATATTAAATTTTTTATAATATATATATATATATATATATATATATATATATATACATTATATATATATATATACATTGTTACAGAAAAATTATATATATATATATATATATATATATATATATATATACCCTAGTAGAAATGTATCGTGGCTGGAGGGGTAAAATATCGTGGCGCAATATTCGAATCTTGTCTTTAAATGAACCGGACAATATTTGTTTTCAAAATTATGGAAAATTTGGAAAATTCATCGGAAAAGTGTTTTATATGGTTTATTACAAATAATAAACATGTTTTCCATCTGATTTACGCCTCTAATTTTATATTTACACAAATTATACATAATTTTTGAATGTGGGCGAAATCCAAGTTTTTTGTGGCCGACCCAGATTCATTACTTCAGTATTATCGAACTTGGGAAATACATGGTATTTATAAGGGTCACGAAAAAAATTAACTTTAGATAATTAATTAGCACAAAAATCATGTTTAAAGCTTTTAAAAAGTCATATGCTTGATCGCAATTGCTAGTTTGATACATTTTTCTTATAAATTCAATATAAATTTTAAATGGGGGGGTTATGCATTTTTTTCTGGGCAACCGCGATTCGTTTCTTCAGTATTATCGAACTTGGGAAATATGTGGTCTTTATAAAGGTTAAGAAAAAAATTAACTTTAAATAATTAATTAGCACTAAAATCATTAATAAAGCTTTTAAAAAGTTATATGCTCGATCGCAATTAATAGTTTGATACATTTTTCTTATAAATTCAATATAAATTTTAAATGTGGGGGTTATGCATTTTTTTTCTGGGCAATCACGATTCGTTTCTTCAGTATTATCGAACTTGGGAAATATGTGGTCTTTATAAAGGTCACGAAAAAAATTAACTTTAGATAATTAATTAGCACCAAAGTCATGATTAAAGCTTTTAAAAAGTCATATGCTCGATCGCAATTACAAGTTTGATACATTTTTCTTATAAATTCAATATAAATTTTAAATGGGGGGGTTATGCATTTTTTTTCTGGGCAACCACGATTCGTTTCTTCAGTATTATCGAACTTGGGAAACATGTGGTCTTTATAAAGATCACGAAAAAAATTAACTTTAAATAATTAATTAGCACCAAAATCATGATTAAAGCTTTTAAAAAGTCATATGCTCGATCGCAATTAATAGTTTGATACATTTTTCTTATAATTTCAATATAATTTTTAAATGTGGGGGTTATGCTTTTTTTCTGGGCAACCATGATTCGTTTCTTCAGTATTATCGAACTTGGGAAATATGTGGTCTTTATAAAGATCACGAAAAAAATTAACTTTAGATAATAAATTAGCACCAAAGTCATGATTAAAGCTTTTAAAAAGTCATATGCTCGATCGCAATTACAAGTTTGATACATTTTTCTTATGAATTCAATATAAATTTAAATGTGGGGGTTATGCATTTTTTTCTGGGCAACCACGATTCGTTTCTTCAGTATTATCGAACTTGGGAAATATGTGGTCTTTATAAAGGTTACGAAAAAAATTAACGGTAAATAATTAATTAGCACTAAAATCATTATTAAAGCTTTTAAAAAGTTATATGCTCGATCGCAATTAATAGTTTGATACATTTTTCTTATAAATTCAATATAATTTTTAAATGTGGGGGTTATGCTTTTTTTTTCTGGGCAACCACGATTCGTTTCTTCAGTATTATCGAACTTGGGAAATATGTGGTCTTTATAAGGGTTACGAAAAAAATCAACTCTAAATAATTAATTAGCACCAAAATCATGATTAAAGCTTTTAAAAAGTCATATGCTCGATCGCAATTAATAGTTTGATACATTTTTCTTAAAAATTCAATATAATTTTTAAATGTGGGGGTTATGCTTTTTTTCTGGGCAACCACGATTCGTTTCTTCAGTATTATCGAACTTGGGAAATATGTGATCTTTATAAGGGTTACGAAAAAAATCAACTTTAAATAATTAATTAGCACCAAAATCATGATTAAAGTTTTTAAAAAGTCATATGCTCGATTGCAATTAATAGTTTGATACATTTTTGTTATAAATTCAATATGAATTTTAAATGTGGGGGTGATACATTTTTTTCTGAAATTATATTGAAAACCAATATAAGATTAATATAAATAAACAATATTTACCCCAAATTCAAAATTATTATTTTAACCCATATTTAAAAATATTATTTAATTCACATAGAAAACAGAATTTAACTCATTGATAATATCTTAGGTAATACACATAGCTCGAACAGCTCGATCGTAATTAATAGTTTGATATAAATTTTATATGAATTCAATATAAATTGTAAATATTATATTCACATTTATTTTTTCTTTATTATCGAACATTTACATTGGGAAATAAGTAACATTTACATTGATCAAGAAAATAATCAATTTTAAATCATCAATTAGCGCCAAAAACATCTATGGTGACTCTTAAAAAACATATTTTTGATCATAATTAATTAATTAATAGCTAAATTAATTAAATCCATTATTAAACGTGAAGATATGCAAAAAATTTCATTTTCGATTTTCGTCTCATTACTATAACTACCCTACGGGAAGTTAAAAAAGCAATAAATAATTTAACTATATTGTATTTATTTATTAACTGTATTATTTAACGATATTGTAATCCATCATTCAATAAACAAAACAAAAACAAAATTATACAAGATTATATTAGTGCAAAAGTATCAGAATATATATATTAAATTTAAATAATGTGAGTAACCGAGAAAAAAATGTAAACAAAACGTTTGATGAAAAAAATTCAAAACTTCGAATAAAATAAAAGTTAAATAATAAAATTTTGTGGTTAGTCACATGACCTGCTTAAATTTGTTTTACCCTGTTTTGGTATGTATTAATATTATTTAAATCTGTTATATCTACTAGTATATATCGAGTTTTATATTTATTCATAGAATAAAAATTTCTGAAGTTGCATCATATACATGTATGTATGAACCATACCATATATATGTACGAACATCTGTTTTTGAGAAACTTCTCAAGAGTGTCTTCTTTCTTTCATATAACCGATATTTGTATAAGAGTATCTCGCTTCGTGTACGATGTGTGTCCTTTGTCCTATGCGTTTGTCCCTACGAAGAAATATTCTACCTGACTGTGTCAGTTGTGGCCGAAGATATTTTATACGTATTTTATGAACTAATATTTCGTCATAGCACGTTTGTTTTAATTACATATTCTTACATTTTCTTAATAGCAATTATTATTTATATTACTATACTAGTTTATTATTTATATTAATGTTATTTAAGAGTAAAAGTTTAATTAAAAAATTAACTTAAAGGTAAAAGGAGATTTTTTAAAATTTATTATTGTGTACATAGAAAAGAGTTTGATTATGAAAAATGTTTGTTGGTTAGTTCTTACAGAAGGAAAGAATCCATAAGCCCAAAACGTAGAATAAAATAAGTGAAATATTAGTTTTGTTTAGTGAAGATAAAATTTATTTAATATAATTTAGAAAAAAAAATCAATAATGAATCTAAATATTTAAAATGTTATAAATATAAACATATTTGATATAATAATAATTAATGGCGTTTTTATTAATTTCATTTTGAATATTTTCTAAGTAACGTTTCACAGATTATGTAATTTACTAATTATCTCATATTGAAATGAATGAAAAGGGAGATATATATACACTTTAATGACTACTATAACGACAAATTAATGAGCGTATACTTCGTAACATAAAATACAAAAACATAAAAACCTGTTAGAACCGCCCTTTGATTAACAATGCTACACCTACACCATCAAACAAAACACAAGCCAAGAGGAGTCTCGCAATTTTTCAGTAGAATGAAATTTGTTACGCAGTGCGCTTAGCAATTCTTGTTGAATTTAGAATTTATTATAATATTAAAAAATATTCATAACATATAGTAAGTCTGGAAAAAACTTAGTACGTGAATTTTGAGTGAATATTTAGTTAAAATCAAGCGGTTAAATAACACAATTTTGAGTTTTATGGTTAAAGTACGTAAGTATATTTATTACTTATATTATATAAATCAACATACATATTTAGTAAACAATGATGTGTTTTATATATTCTAGATTGACTAAATTGAAATGGATGTAAAATCAGATGTAATATAAAAACTATTATACAGCAAAAATGGATTTGATAAAAGGTAATAAAAATATTAACAAACTTATTAAATCCAGACTTTTCAATAATTTATTATCGCTTTTAAATATTTGAAATTAGTATTTTCATCAACAGTTTTTTGTTTTAATTTAAAATTATAATTGTACTGTTTTAAATTAATGTTAAAATTTTATATTTACTGTATTTTAAATTATTTCAGATTCAAATGTAATCGAGTTCTAGAAAATATGAGTTTTCAATAAACTACAATGCCAGAAATGTTTTTTTATTAAAAGCTGTAAGTAATTGAATTTATGATGAGTTTATAAAATCAATATATTCAGAAATATTGCTATAAAATATTAATATATTTTATCTTATTTCAGATGTAATCGTGATCGAATGCAAGAAAATGTTAAAACATGTGTGAAAATATCCAAATAATATAGGAATTTCCATCACTAATTAAAATACTTATAAATAGACAATTAAGGCGATAGGATTAACAAAGATGAGATTATGATTTACCATTAAGATCCTCCAAATTATTCTAATGACTGAAAATATTTTGATTGTTCTATATCTTATCATCATAAAATAATGTGTAAATTGTTAATAAAATTATTAAGATTCAATACATAAACTATTTAAAAATGTATGTATTCATTTAGAATAAATAAACTTTTATTATCAATGAGTTAAATACTGTTTTTATATATAAACTAAATAATATTTTTAAATGTGTGTTAAATAATAATTTTGAATTTGGGGTATTTGTATTGAGCTTGAGAATATTGGGCTTATATTAGTTTTGAATGGGATTTTAATATTGTTTATCAATATTGGCTTTATATGGGGCCTATATTGGTTTTAATATTGGATTTATATGGGAAAATGTTAACAGAATAATATTATAGCAATATTGGTAAACAATATAGAGCCCATATAAAGTACAATATTGCGCCACGATTCGTTTCTACTAGGGTATATATATATATATATATATATATATATATATATAATTCTTCTGTAACAATGTATGACTGGTTAATCTAGAAAAAAATTGAAGGAGAAATGTGCGGATTAGTTTTTTGCAAAGCCAGGACAAACCGTTACGGAGATTTGGAGCAAAAAGTGCGGAAAATAGAAATTGAGTTTTTGAGAGAACGGATTATCCGATTTGTATGATCCAAAATACATTCAGTTCGTAAAAACGGGGAAATGTTAAAAAATGTTAAAAAAATGGCAGTTTTTGAGAGAACTAAGCGTCCTATTTAAATGATTCAAAGAACTTTCTGCTTGTCTCAACAAAATGATTGCTTTTGGAAAAAAAATTGTTTCTAATTTTCTTTTTCCAAAAAATATTTTTGTTATTTTGGATTAAAAATTCAAAAAATTACCCAGGCTAAGCACAGTCTAAGTGCCAATCTGGTATAAATGTTGGCTCAAGTGCGCTTAGACTGTTTATGTACTGGAGCACTTTTCGAACTATTGAAAAATGTGAAAATGCCGCCAAGCTAAGGACAGTATAAGTGAAAATGTCGCACAGAATTGTTTGCAAAAGCGTTTAGACTGTGACTATACGAGGGCACTTTTTTCAATTTTGTGTAAAAATTAGGCAACTATTTTTTTGAAATTGAATTCGAAATGAAATGACGATTGTTAATGTTCTAGAGATAAATTGATTTATGATTTACATTTGATTTGCTCAGATATAACAAGATAGCAAAAATAAAGAAAATTACAGTATTTGTAATAATATATTTGAAAACATTTAAAATTTCTCGAATATTTTATTACGGTACGGAAAGTTCCATCAATTTGCCTTGAGGCACGATGCCATACACCACTAGTTAATTTTAATTTTAATTAATTTTTCTTTCAGTTTTTATCTCAATTTTACCAACTATGTCCACCCTCGCAATTGTCATCTCTTTATCTTTTATTATATGTACCCTTCTCGCGTTGTCAAAACTTAAACCTTCTGGTCAGTTTTTGTGCCCTCTACCTAACTTAACATGTGCGGTGCAGATTTCTGTTCCATTGCCGCATCGGACAACGGCTTTGTGACATGTACTATACAATAAAAAAATCGTTCTAAAAATTTATATAATTGTACCGATTTAAAGTGACAAGAATTGTTTTTATTGTGCATTTGTGAACAATTATTATTATGAAATAATTAGGATTACTACAATTACATGTAAGTTTTTACACCATACTACTTTCTTATGAATTAGTTTTAATTAATAGTTTTAATCTGTGCTTTTAAACTAGAGTCCACTGAAGATGACACAAAACAATGTGTCAAAACGTATGGAAACAATAAAAATGTTATAAATTCATATAAGTTTTTAATTTATGTATTGCCCTAAAAAATGAATCTCACATATCTCAACATTAAAATTATTAAAATTTTAACACAATTTCTTGGGCTGAAAAAAGGACAATTTGTATCACACCTCGTTCCCACTTCTTGCTTCGCTAAGCATTCTATCAAGACTTATTAATTTTTAGTTCAATTATTGTTGTTCTATTTAATCATTTTTGTTCTATTACTTGTATAATAATTTGTATATATTTTTTAGCTAAGTATCTTAGTGATTTGTAATAACTTTACAATAATATTTTGTACACCATTCTTGTCATTTTAAATATCCTTATTTTTTTATTATTTTATATTTTCACTTTAACTTACCGCTTTTTTATTTACATCATGAAGCAAACGACTTTCAACCACACGGTGTTCAAACAATCTGACTATTCTCAAAACAATAACTCCCTAAATAATTCCTTTTACTCGTTCATCAAAAAGCATTATGGTTTTTATATTTTGCCACAATTTAAACACATTACCAAAATAAATACCAAACTAGTGGGGTGTATGGCATCGTGCAAATTGCTGGAGCTTCCCGTACCGTAACGAAATGATCGAGGAATATTAAATGTTTTAAAATAGATCATTATAAATATTGTAACATTGTCGAATATTTATAAAAATTATATTAACTAAATTGGAAAATTGAAATTATTTGTTTAAAGTATTTTAGAACATAATTAAAATAAAAATCTGAATTATTTTCGATATACAAAAAAAAATGTTTGGAAAAAAAAATTAAAAAAAAATTTTGAAGCAAAAATTCGTTCATCAAAAAGCATTATGGTTTTTATATTTTGCCACAATTTAAACACATTACCAAAATAAATACCAAACTAGTGGGGTGTATGGCATCGTGCAAATTGCTGGAGCTTCCCGTACCGTAACGAAATGATCGAGGAATATTAAATGTTTTAAAATAGATCATTATAAATATTGTAACATTGTCGAATATTTATAAAAATTATATTAACTAAATTGGAAAATTGAAATTATTTGTTTAAAGTATTTTAGAACATAATTAAAATAAAAATCTGAATTATTTTCGATATACAAAAAAAAATGTTTGGAAAAAAAAATTAAAAAAAAATTTTGAAGCAAAAATTTTTTCCCCCAAAATCAATCAATTTTAACAATCATTTGTTAAAACAAGCAGAAAGTTTTTAGAATCATTCAAATCGGACGCTTAGTTTTCTCAAAAACTGCCATTTTTTGCACATTTAGCTCTCTATCTCCAAAACCGCTGGACCTGCCTTTGCCAAAAACTAATCACCTCTTCTCCCCGTCATTACGAATTGAATGTTTTTGGGATCATTCAAATCAAATGCTCCGATCTCTCAACAACTCGATTAAATTAAAAAATTCTTATAAAATTAAGTTCGATAAATTATTGCAGTCTAAACTCAATTTTTCAAAACTAGTTTTAAGTAGTACACTGTTTAACAAATGGCTAACAAATCTTTCTAGCATCACAATTCCAGATAGAACTTTGATATCCCCAATAAATGCCACAATTTAAATTTTATTATAATTTTAAGCAGACTAGAAGCTGGCCATCATAACATCAAAAAAACTGAAGTAAAATCCAATATTTGTTCCCATTTTTAAAAAAAAATTATCTCCTACATCAAGTCCTTCATCTCTAAAAAAATAGTTGATTACAAAAATATTTTAAGAGACATAAAGCTTTGTAAAAACTTTCTAAAAGATAATCCAAATCTTTGAGTAACCAGATCAGATAAAAGAAATGTCACAGTAGTTCTCGACAAAACTACCTAGAAGAATAGAAAAAATCACTAACCTAGTTAAAGACACTAACGTTTACTGTCCTATCAACAGCGACCCTACAGATCAAATCAACCTCACGTTCCACAAATTTAATAATAATTTAGTATCCACCAAACAAATTCCTCAAGACTTGTCGTTGTCGTTAAAAAACCTACATCCCAACAACTCAAAATTATACGATCTTCCAAATAACCATAAAACCAATGTTCTCTTTAGACCTATAGTTGAAGATTTGAATTCTCCCCTAAATAAATTATACAAATTTCTCAGCAAACCCCTCGCCATATTTGCTGCTAACTCGCCATTCTTCATTAAAAATTCCTTCGAATTTGTCAACAAAATTCTTAATACACAATTGCCCGACAACTCCCTCATAATAAGCCTAGATGAAGTTTCTCTTTTTACAAATGTCCCACTAGAACTAATTTTAGAGTTAATCACAGATGGATGAGATGAGATTTCTTATCACACTAACCTTTTTCTCCATTGGTTCCGACAGTCCATTAAATTCATAGTCGCGAATACCTATTCTGAATTCAATTCACAAATTTTTGGTACGCCCATGGGATCGCTATCTCACTGCTCTTGCTGAACTCTCTTTACAACACCTCGAAAAAAACGTCTTTAAACTATCTAATGTTGAATTTTTCTTTTATTATAGATATGTCGATGATATAATTACTTGTATTTCTGGAAATAACTTTGATCGTTTGTTAATTTTTTTTTAAATCTTTTAAAGAACGTCTCACCTTCACTTTTGAAAAAGAACACAATAAATCAATTAGCTTTTTAGACGTAAATATCAAAACCAAGAAAATGAAATTATTAATAACTGGTATCAGAAACCAACGGGTTTAAGCAGATATCTTAATTTTCAATCTTATCACCCCACGAGCATTTATTCTTGTCAGATAAAAAGTTTATTATAATAATTATTTTTATTGTATATATAGTTTATAATAAATTATAAACTCATCTCTAATCCACAGAACTCTAATAAATAATTGCTATCCTTCATATCTTATAAAATCAGTAATTAACAATAGGCTTTCCGTTCTCAACACAAAACACAATCATCCTTCCCTCGTGTCCCAGAAAAAAGAAGAAAACAAGTTTATTGGCAATTTTTGTCTCCCATAAATTAAAAATCTCTTTTTTGTTTGGAAAAAACTGTTTTATTTCGCGGTGTTGTGTTTGCTTTACAATATTGATTAGACTCTAAACATTATATTTTCGAACCTAAATTAACGAAAAGTTTAGATAGTACTTCTAACATCGTGTATACAATTGACTGTACAAATCGTGAGGCCACTTATGTTGGCGAAACTGGACAACATCTAAAAAAACGTCTTAGACAACATTATAACAACTCTAAAAATAAAAATTAAAATCAAACAATGATAATTGACCACATCCAAAGTTTCCATTATATTTTCAATTTTGATGTTGCCACAATTTTATATCACGAGTCGAATACATCACAGAGACGCTTTTCAGAATCATGCTTCATACATCTTTATAAAAATAGTATAAATAACAGAATTGATACGTCTTCACTGTGTGAGAATTACCAAGTAGTTTTAAACAATGTTTCGAAGTTCATCCCTTTAAAATAACTACCTATCCGGATTCGACTTTTTAATTATATTAATTTTAATTTTAATTAATTTTTCTTTTAATTTTCATTTCAATTTTACCAACTATGTCCACTGCGATTTTGATCAAGTCTAGCATCAGACATGAGCAAGTGCCAAACCTGACAGCGGGCGGTCAAAAAAGAGGTCAAAAAGTAATTATAATATTGATTTACATCCCGACAAGCGGACTGGTACATACGAACTTACAAAGACTACTGGACTCGAACAGATTTGTTGTTATGGCAGGAGACTTTAATGCACAGCATACATCTTGAACACCACAGACGCACAACTACACTATCCTCACACGCTGACCAGATACGCCACCGTACAGGCACACCATCACAGCACGATAGATTTGGCATTGACAAAGAATCTTACCGTAACATCTGAACCCATCACAAAGACACTTTTTAGCTCTGACCATAACCCAGTTTTCATGACCATTTCAGACAGACTAGACGTCGACCAGACTACCAAACGCAAATTTCTAGATTACTCCAGAGCCAACCGGTCATTTTTCAGAGACATCATCACAGATAACACACGACACACAATGCCAATCGATACCAACACTGACATTGAGGAGGCTTTAACACACCTTACACTGACAGGCTATACCGACACTAGACTCAAGAACAACACAAGCCAACGACATTTTATTGAAAATAAAACTTAAAATCATGCGAAAAAACTGTGGCAACGTATCGGTGACAGACTACTCAAGGAACATGTGAACAGACTGACAAAAATTATTTTCAATGAAATACGTGACCACCGAAACAATACTTGGACCAAAAGACTCGAGAACATAAATACTGAAGCACACAAAGTGTGGCAAACCGCAAAAAAACTGACGCGGAAACCAACATCCATAGCTCCACTCAAATTAACTGACAACAATTACGCAACGACACCAACAGACAGGGCGGAAATATTGGCAAAATACTTTGAGAACATACATAAACAAAATGCCAATATGTCAAACGCAGACCTAAAACAATACGTACACGAGACAATCCAAGACTTTACTGACCTCCACAGGGGCAAAGACTTACGAATAGACCTTGCCACAGTTTCCGAAATAAAAACAATAGTTAAAAAATTACCGAAGAGAAAAGCACCGGGACCGGACGGACTACAAAACATTACATTTAAACAATAGACTCAGCGTCACAAAACATATTAATACGAAAATTGGACAGGCTTACGGGATGTTTAATCTACGGAGACCTCTCTTGAACCTTGAAGAACAAGCGAACAATCTTCTTGGCACTTATAAGACCGTTACTGACATACGCCGCTCCAGCATGGAACGCGAAGACTAAGACCAACTTACAGAAGCTACAGACATTACAAAATAAGATTTTACGACTAGTACTTAACAAAATAAGGAACCCCCTGTACAGACATTACTACTCTACAAAATACATACATGAACAGACTGACGTGCCGACAATACTCGACCATATAATAAAGCTCACCGAAAATTTTTATCAAAAATATGGGGATCGATGCCAACATCGCGGGCCTCGGGCAGTTTACTAGGGACGTAGTTTGGTATGCCAAACACGCCATGACGAACTATATATTGATCGACCCATAGCGGCTAAATAAGGAGCATATTGTTTGTGACTCCTCTCTCTTAAGGGGAGTTAACAAAATATATAATTAACTTCCCATAGGGCAAGTTATAGTAATCGCAAAAAAATCGAAAATGAAAATTTTTATATATTTTTACGTTTCAGAGGTTTCTGAACATTTTGGCATACCTTAGAAAAAATGGATGTATGCATGTGTGTGTGTGTATGTATGTGCGTTTGTGTATGTATGTGCGGATACAAATTTTTGTCGACGATTTTGGGAACACGGATCAACCGATTTGAATAATTCAAAAAACATTTGTTATGTATTGATAAGGAGACGTGCTGATTAGTTTTTCGCAAAGACAGGTCTAGCCATTCCGAAGATACGGGGCAAAAAGTGCCGAAAATGGTAACTCAGTTTTCAAGAAAATGGAGCGTCCGATTTGAATAATTCAAAAAACATTTCACTTGTATTGACAAGGTAAAAAATTGATCAAATTTTTATAAAGGCAGGTCTAGCGGTTTCGGAGATCTAATGAAAAATATAATTTTTTTTTTACATTTCAATGGGCTCCGTTCCAATGCTTATGCGTTAGGCGGCGGCGCGGCACTTGCGTGCTTTGACATTTCGTCTCTATGCAGTTCAAGCAGTACGATTGCTTTAAAAGAAAGTTCAGAATTTCCAAACTATGTCAAAATGAAGAAA
>NW_020537646.1:59642467-59662534 GCF_003426905.1 Ctenocephalides felis | reverse complement strand
TCTTTATTTCTTCAATCGAGGAAAACCGCCGTCCTTTCATGGGTCTCTTCAACTTTGGGAATAGGAAAAAGTCACACGGAGCCATATCTGGTGAATATGGAGGTTGGGGCATGACTACGGTATTGTTTTGGTTTGGCCAAAAAATTACGAACAAGCAACAACGAGTGAGCAGGTGCGTTATCGTGGTGCAACAGCCATGAATTGTTTTTCCATAAATCGGAGCGTTTTTTTCGGATTGCTTCACGCAAACGTCGCATCACTTCAAGGTAATACTCCTTATTAACCGTACGACCTTGTGGTAAGAACTCTTGATGCACTATGCCGTTATAATCAAAGAAAACAGTAAGCAAAACCTTGACATTCGATCGAACTTGACGTGCTTTTTTCGGTCTTGGCTCACCTGGGCTCTTCCATTTGGACGATTGGGCTTTGGTTTCGACATCATAACCGTACACCCATGTTTTCATCACCAGTTATGACCCTTTCAAGCAAACTTGGATCGTTGTTGACGTCATTTAACAGCTCTTGAGCGATGTTCATGCAATTGCTTTATATCTTATATATAAAATTCTTCTGCAATGGTGTAGGAAAAGATAATATTCCTAAATGATTATTCGGATTGTGATAAATCTTTCTGAAGATTGTTAAGGGAATTTTTTAGATTTTTTTGAATTATAGAAATATAGTTAGATTTTAGAAATAAATAAAAAAAATACAAAAAACGCTTAGAATTGTTTAACATTGAAAACATTTAAGGCGTTGTTTGGCATTCAAATATTTTAATTCATTTATGAGCTAAGACATTATTGAAATATAATATACTTATTATTCAAGAAAAATATAATGTCAACATTATTATTGCTAAAAAGCAGCCAAAAATTTAAATAATATAACATAGAGTCAACATGCGTCTGACAAGTGATGCAGTCTGCACATGCGTGTGACGGTTGTGGACTGTCAGTGATTCAATTTGACAAATTATTATTTTTTAAGTAATGTAGTCGTGTTTTGATTTACATTACTATATCACAATACAAAAAATTACTTATTCAAAAAATTATTTAAAAGTTTAATTGTGTCAAAAATTCATGTTTGGCATTGGATACGGAATATTTACTCAAGTCAGTGGAGCCGTTTGGGTCTGAATTTTTTTACTGTTTTTCAATTCGTATGAAATTTTGGAATTAAGTTCATCTTACTCTTAAGCTCAAAATCGAAAATTCTTTAGACTTCTTTTTTACTTTCCGGCGGAATTACATTACTTTTCAGTGGTGTAAATGTATCTTTTTCAAAATAACGTCGGATATCGATAAAAGAACTAATTATAAGAGAAAAATGTTTCATAATATTTTTCAAAAAGCAAATACTTTTCAAGTTACTGGCTACTGAAAACTTGTTTTATTTTGCGTTTTTTATCGTTTTTTGCAAATATTCCCAAAAATGTACATTTTAGCGAAAATCATGTAATGAACAAATTTATAACAATTAAAATTTTAATAAATCGGGGTTTTACGTGTCCTAGGAACAATGTAAAGATAAATATGAGAAATAATAGTCGTTTTTTATTTTGTTTGAAAGTTAATTGTTGTATTAGAAGCCGTCTAGCGGCGATGTGTTACATTTTATATATTCCATGGGGTTTTATAGTGCTTAAAATAAGCTTCAAAATGAGTACTGTCAAGGGCCTGTTACTTTTTTCATTTAAATAAAATAGTTTTATGAGTGTCACTTTTCTGCTATTTACAAAGATATGGCTTGGCTGATGTCGCGTAAAATTGAATAACGCTATTTTTGAAATCGGTCCAGCAGTTTTTGAGAAAACGTCGATTTACGGCAAAAAATCTGTGCGTACACACACACACATACTTTTTCCAAATTTGGTCTCATTCGATTCAGAATGGCTTGAAACGTCAAAAAAACATAAAATTAGCGAATCGGATTTTTTGATGAAAACATAAACTTCTCCTTCGGGAAGTTAATACTTTTAATCACCCATAAATTAATTTAATTCTTAATGATTAAGTCGATTATTTACACATACGGGAAAGTTCATGTAACTTGCCTCAAGGCTAAATACCAATACCAACCAGTTTAACATCATAAATGGTAAAAAACACTGATAAACATGATAACATAACAAGTTGTCGAAACTATGTATTTACTGTTCGGAGTTTGAGATAGAAATGCCACATTTTTTCTTAAAGCAGTTTTTAGCATGTGTTCAAATTTTACGGGAAATTTAAAAAGCGATGGGATCTTGTATTTGTCAACAATATTTGACACGCTATTAAGGAATCATGTGTTAGTCTCGTTCAGGGCCGTATTGTCAAAACGTTTGTTTATGACTTTGTCGTTTTGTAATAGTAAAAACAACGCCTCAACAAATCTTCTTTTAATTAGGTTCTTTTTAAAATGTAAAATTCTAGGGTTGAAAAAATCTATATTATGGTTTAATTTAATATGATCAGTTAACATCGTTTCATATTGCTTAGGAATTTCTGAGTTATTTTTATGTTGATGAAGACGTTTACTCAGGTTTTGGCTAGTTTCTCCGATATAAAAAAGTTCGTAATTAGAGCAATTAATCGGATATACCAAGTTCCTGAGGCGGTCAGATTTAAACTTAGATTAAATTTGTGTAAAGATTGAACTAATGTAATTGTTTCGTAATTACATACCAACAAAATGCCACATTGTTAAAACTGTTTATTTCACGAAAAATATAAATATTTTACGTACGGTAGGCAAATGACACCAGTATATGACTCCAAGTCTAAACGGTTTTTATGGTCGGTGAGGTCATTTTGATTGTTGAAAATGTACTTGCGTCTGTTATTTATGACTGAGTTAATTATGTTTGTAGGATACGAGTTATTTTTTAGTGTGCTTATTACCAGATCAATGTTAGTGTCCCAGAAATTTTTATCAGATAATAGTATGACGTGATCTGTTAAATTTATTATTGTTGCTATTTTAATTTTAAGAAGATGGTATGAGTGGTAATTTATGTATCGTCCGAAGCTAGTTGGTTTCTGGTACCAGTTAGTTATTTTTATCGGGGCCATTTGTACGTATTAGTCTAATGTCTAGAAAGCTAATCGAATTCATTTTTTATGTAATATGGGGACTGTTTTGTGATTGTTGTCTTGATGTTACTAATGTACTTGTATAATTTGTATAGCGAGGAGTTTATGTCTGAACCGATCGGTCTATAAGGTAGGTTTGTTTTGTGTATTTTAGGAAGGCCGTATAATCTTGGAAAATATGGTTGAAAATTTTTTAGGTTTGTAGCTGTATCTTTTGTGATTTGTTTATTAGTAACTAATTTGTCTACAAGTTTATGATTGGAGCAATTAATGTGTTCGGTTGAGCCGTTATTTATCATCGTATAGATACTGGTGTCTGAAAGTGATTCTGTAATTTTTTGTGAATAAATAGTCCTCTTTGTCAAGTATAACTGTGACGTTTCCTTCATCTGCTCTGGTCACAATGATTTTAGGATGGTTTTTTAAAAATAATTTACAGCTTTTGAGATGTCTAAGAATATCGGTATTATTCGAATTTTTTATATTGAAAGAAATGATATACGAAAAATTTTTTTTGCAAAAAAGAGTTCTGGTATGTGATTTCAGTTGAGGGTTTTTAATTGGTTGTAAACCATTTTCTAAGTAAGAGAGTTATTTAATAAAATTAAAATTGTTAGGAGAACTGGGAACGGCAAAATTTGGACCTAATGCAAAAATGTATCGAAGTCTATCTGAGATCTCAAGGGATGAAAAGTTTTTTAGCCATTTGCTGATGACGTTTTCATCTAAAGTTATTTTACTATGCTCTATTTTATTTTGTAATGATTTGTTAAATTTATTTTTGTAAGATTGTTTTAGGTTTATGGAATGTTTATTGGTTTTAATATTTTCGAAGTGCAGAAAATCGTTAACAATTTCGGATTCAAGTGTACGAAACAACCAATTAGTAATTTTGGCGATGGTATTTCTGAAGTTATGTATATTTTTAATGCAACTTACTATCGTTAAAGAAATAAATTTTAAGCTAAGTTTTTCTACTGTATTATCCTGTCACTTATTAGAAATAGGTTTGAATTTTGTTACATTAAATTTGTAAAAGTTTGGTATTATTTTATTTTTCGATATCCTAATAAGAAGACATGTTTATTAGTGATTACAATGATTTTGGAATTTAATTTAGAAACTGTTTTAAATTGTGAGGGTATATAGACTTCGTAGTTGCGCCTGATAAATTCATAAAACGATTGGTCATCAGGTGAATTAAAGGTTTCTTGTCTGTTTTTGTGTACTTGAGGGAGTAATGGTTTGATATGATTCGTAAAGTGTATTGTAGGTTTTTAAGAAAATTATATGATAACTAGTGTTTTAAATAAACTTTTAAAAAACTCTCATGCTATTTTCATTATCTAACGCCCGACTATTCAACTCAAATTAAACATATATATCAACATCAAATTCTAAGCTATTTAAAAATATCATTCCTGGGCTGAAAAAAGGATTATTGATTTAATAATATAACTAAGCATATGTTTTAATACCGTTATGTAGATGACATTATCACTTGCATCCCTAGTGATAATGTCACTATGATAATTAGTCAATTTAATAACGTCAATAAAAAATTAAAATTTACAGTTGAATTGGAGACAATGAACTCGATAAACTTCTTAGACATAAAACTTATACGTACGTAATAACAAATTGGTATCAAAAACCAATTAACTCTGAACGTTACCTTAATTATTTTTCTTATCATCCACTCAAAATAAAAATAGGTATTATAATGAATCTAACTGACCACGCAATACTTCTATTGGACAAAACATTTTGAGACAACAACATCAAATTAATTACAAAAATTCTAATAGATAACACCTATCCCTTAAAACTTATAAACTCCGTAACCAGTAACAGGCGAAAGACCCTTCTGAATAAAATGGACAATTCCACAGTACATAACGATTTAACTGACTCAGGAACTCATTCTGGTATAATATGTTTGCCATATATTAAAGAATTGTATGTTCCTTGGAAAAAACTTTTTTATAAATCTGGACTTCGACTTGTAAACAATTTTAGTACAACGACTAGTACTATTTTTACCAAAACAAAAACCCCTTTTAATATTTCTATCATTAGAAATCTCGTCTATCAAATAAATTGTTTAGATTGTAATTTAATTTACATAGGAGAAACAAGCAAGAAATTAATTAAACATTTACAACAACATAAAAACAATTAAAAAAATCCGAGACAATTTAAAACTATGTTTGCTGAGCATATTTATACTTTAAAATACAATATGGACATTTGTAACCCGACTGTACTACAATTCGAACAAAATTTATTCAAACAAAGAATTATCGAAGGATCTTTTTTAACTATTTATAACAATAAAACAATAAATAAACGGAATCAACTTAACACGCTGTGCGAAACAAATCTCTTTTATTTAGATAGTATTTCCAAATTTCTCACAAAGCAATAAATCCGTCGGACAAAGGATTTGCAAAGTCTTTTCTCCATTATATCTTCAATCAGTCTACGAACAACACACTATCTATTATATTTTGTGAAAATATTGTGTAATTACAAGTTTAAGGTTTATAATACATAGTGTAGTGTTTAACACCATGGATTATAAAAATCTTCCAATTTAGCACTAAGATTAACTAATTGTAAGTACTATTTACTCTTTCTATTTTTTCTTTTCACTCCAATTCAGTTGTTTTAGTTTTTAATTTTATATTTAGTTTCCACTGAATGAAGGCTAAAATTATAGCCGTATCGTATAGATTTAAAATAAATTTTTGAAAGAAATTCATGTTTTTTATTGATGTCATGCCCGAGTATTAAACTTTGTTAATACATATGTTAACATCAAATTCAGAATCATACAATATATATATATATATATATATATATATATATATCTTATATATAAAATTCTTCTGTAACAATGTAAGTTTCATTAATCTTCCTAAACTATAATTCGGATTTTCATGAATCTTCCTGATGTTTGTTCGGGAAATTTTCTAGAATGTTTTGATTCATAGAAATATAGTTAGATTGTAGAAATATATGGAAAAAATTACAAAAAACCGCTTATCATTGTTTGACCTTTAAAATATTTAAGGCATGGTTTGACATTAAAAACAAATGACAACTGTCATTTGCCAATCATTTTTAGGCTAAGGCAATATTAAAATATAATAAATTCATGATTAAAAATAAAGAAAATGTAATGTCTACATTATTATTGTCGAAAAGCAGCTGAGATGTGCCATAATTAAAATAATATAAGATGCAAATAATATAACATGGGTCTGACAGTCTGCGCATGCGACTGACGCGCACGGCGAATCGTGTTCAAACAAAAAATAATTTTGTTTGCGCACTTTGCGAACAGATTCGCCGTACGAATTCGTGCAAAGGAGACGAGCCATAAGTGATTGCGCTCAAAATATTCAATTTGCAGTAGTTTTGCCTCACTATACTAAGTCACAATACAAAAAAAAATACTTATTCAAAAAATTATTTAGAAGTTTCATTGTGTCAAAAATTCATATGGTTGGCATTTTGTACGGAATATTTACTCAATGGAGCGCTTTGGGTCTGAACTTTTTTTTACTGTTTTCCAATTCGTTTGGAATTTTGGAATTAGGCTCATCTTACTCTCAAGTTCAAAAGTGAAAACAATTTAGACTCCTTTACACTACCCGGGGGGATGCCATTTCTTTTCAGTAGTGTAATAACGTTGGGTGTGGATAAAAGAACTAATTATAAGAGAAAAATGTTTAATAATGTTTTTCAAAAAAGCATATACTTTTCAAGTTACTGGCTACTGAAAATTTGTTTCTTTTTTGCGTTTTTCATCGTTTTTTGCTAATATCTTCAAAAATATATATTTTAACGAAAATTATGTAATGAACAAAATTATATCAATAAAAATCCTAATAAATCGCTATTTTACAGTATTCTAGGAACAATATTAAGTTAATTATAAAAATGGGTTTTTAATGCGTGTAAAATGAGTGAGCTATCATGCAATTGAAAGACGCATACAATGTTTTTTTTTTCATTTAAATCAAATACTTTATGAGTGCCATTTCCACCAAAATTAAAAATAATCGTTTTCCATCGAGAATTAACTTGGTTTGAGAGATCTTGATGGATTCTAGAAAATACCATAACATTAGTACAAACGATTTTCAAAAAACTCATGATTTCATAAAAAAATCCATTTAAAAAAAACAATTTCTCATTATAATATCTCTGAAAGAATACGTATTAAAGTATATATATGAAAATTCAAGATATTTTTCAGACTGATTATTGCTTTTTATTATTTTTTTGTTACACAAATATTGATAGAGTTCTTATTGTTTAAAGAGTGCGCGGCTGTACAACCAGAGTGTCGTTCAAGCCCTTTAACCCTCCGCCGTTTCAAAATAAGATAAGTTACAGTAAAATTTATGATAGAGAAAGTTGTAGCTCATTTAATCACCTTTAAAATAGTATATTACAAGTTATGATAAAATCAGAATTGAAAGAGTTATAATCTAATTAATGCGGGGGTGGTGACAAAATGCAAATTGTTTTCACTTCTGAACGTTAGATTAAAATTAGCTGGGCATACGCTTTTTTCCTCTCCATTTACTGCAATAATTTTGTTGATAGTAGGTTGAATAGAGCACATGTGAACAAAATTTGACAAATTAATTCACTTCAAATATGAACTTAAGTAATAATGTATATTGAATTATCAGTGTGAAAAATGCAATTTAGATATTAAAATACTAAAAGCCAGTTAAAATATGGTACGAAATTATAAAAGTTGTAATCAACATTATTGAAGCAATTATTTTGGGTAGAAAAATCCAAGGTGATATTGTACCTTGACCGCATGCTATATATTAATTCTTTCTGAATTTGTTATACTTTTTAAAAGATTTCAATTTTCAACACGTGTATCTATGCTATGACAATAAATGCATGGTGATAAATTTGGAAAATCAATGTTTTAGCCGTGAATAAATAAAAAACATTCATTTATACATCCACATCTCAAGGTATGACTGAAAAATTGTATAATCCTTGGCATTAAAATAAATTGAGCTATTGGAAATAAATTTGCAGTGTATAATTTTTAATATATAATTTTATTGAACATATTTTAATATTTGTTAAAGGGATAACTAAAGTGTTACCTGTGGGAATTGAAAATAATCATTTTATTTGAAACAGTACTACATTTAACATCACTCATATATTGGTGTAAATAGTAACTCGAAAAACAATAATGATTATTTTTAACTGAACGGTATAAATATTAGTATAGGATATTGAAAAAAACGTAGAGGTGCGTACAGGACAACGTCTGTCGGGTCATCTAGTATATATATATAATTCTTCTGTAACAATGTATGACTGGTTAATCTTCTTAAACTATTATTCGGATTTTCATAAATCCTCGTGAAGATTGTTAAAGAAATTTTCTAGGATTTTTTGATTCATAGAAATATAGTTAGATTGTAGAAAAAAATAGAAAAAATTACAAAAAACGCTTATCATTGTTTGACCTTGATAATATTTAAGGCATAGTTTGACATTGAAAACAAATGAAGACTGTCATTTGCCAAACATTTCTATTCACTTATAGGCTAAGGCAATATTATAATATAATACATTCATGATTATAAGCAAGGAAAATGTAATGTCTACATTATTATTGCCAAAAAGCAGCTGAGATGTGCCAAAAATTAAAATAATATAAGATTTACAGTCAACATGCGTCTGACAGGTGATGACGTCTGCGCATGCCTCTGTCAGCGATTGTACATCGAACATAGCCTATAATTCAATTTGGCAGATTATTATTTTTTAACTTTTAAATGCAGTCGTGTTTTGCCTTACTTTACTAAATTCCAATACAAAACTAATTCACTTTCTCAAAAAATTATCTAGAAGTTTGACATTGGATACGAAATATTTACTCAAGTCAATGGAAAGTTTCGGGGTCTGAATATTTTTAATGTGCTCCAATTTGCATGGAATTTTGGAATTAGGTTTATCTTACTCTCTAGTTTAAAAGTGAAAATAATTTAGACTCCTTTGTCACTTGCGGGTGAATGACATTTCTTTTCAGTGGTGTAATTTTACTTTTTTCAAAATAACATCGGATATCGATAAAAGAACTAATTAGAAGAGAAAAATGTTTAATAATGTTTTTCAAAAAAAAAAACTTACTTTTCAAGTTACTGGCTACTGAAATTTTTTTTGGCGTTTTTCATCGTTTTTTGCAAGTATTTCTAAAAATATACATTTTAACAAAAATCATGTAATAAACAAAATTATGTCAATTAAAATCTTAATCCATCGGTGTTTCATGAAGTGTTCTAAGAACAATGTTAGGCTAGATATGGAAATGGAGTTTGATAGTACTCAAAATGAGCTTTAAAATGAGTACTTCTGCGAGTAAAATGAGTGAGCTATCATGCAGATAAAAGACGCATACAATGTTTTTCTTCTTCAAATCAAATAGTTTATAAGTGAGTTTATGAACTTAAGATAAAGATTAGCCTATTTCCGACATACGTTTTTTTCCTCTCCATTTACAGCAATAATTTTGTTGATCGTAGGTTGAATCATGTGAACAAGATTTGACAAATTAATTCACTTCAAATATGAACATAAACTAGCTGTAAGTGGAATTCTGTCTTAAGGCAATTGAGGCAAATTGCTGCAACTTCCCGTACCAAAAATTATTATTTTTTTAAAAACGATTAACATATTTTAAAAAAATTTACTTCGGAAAAATAAGATTTTTGACAAACAATTAGACAAAAAATTAGTTTTTTTTTGAAAAAAATTTTTTTTTAATTTTTTTTAAATTTTTTTTTTGAAAAAAATGTTTTCTTTATTTTGACATATTTTGAAAGATCTAAACTTTTTTTCAAAGCAATCGTACTGCTTTAACTGCATAAAGACGAAATATCAAACCGCGTAAGCGCCGCGTCGACGTCTAACGCGTAAACATTGGTACGGAACCCAAAGGAATGTAAACCAAAATTATACTTATTATTAAAATCTCTATAAAATGTCTGATAATTTGATGTGCATAAGTCTAATGATTATTTTTGATTGCCAAATGGCATTTTTTTTTACTTTTTTCATTAGATCTCCGAAACCGCTAGACCTGCCTTTATGAAAATTTGATCGGTTCTTCACCTTGTCAATACAAGTTTTTTGAATTATTGAAATCGGACGCTCCGTTCTCTTAAAAACTGAGTTACCGTTTTCGGCACTTTTTGCCCCGTATCTTCGGAACAGCTAGACCTGACTTCGCCAAAAACTAATCAGCACGTCTCCTTATCAATACGAATCGAATATTTTTTGAATTATTCAAATCGGTTGATCGGTGTTCCCGAAATCGTCGACGAAAATTTGTATCCGCACATACATACACACACGCACACACACACACACACACACACACATACATCCATTTTTTCTAAGGTATGCCAAAATATTCAGAAACCTTTGAAACGTCGAGAAAAGCAAAAATTTTCATTTTCGATTTTTTGCGATTACTATAACTTGCCCTACGGGAAGTTAATAATAATGTATATTGAATTATTGGTGAAAAATGTAATTTAGATATTAAAATTGCTGAAAGCCAGTTAAAATATTGTGCGAAATTATAAAAATTATAGGCAACATTATTGAAGCAATTATTTTGGGTAGAAAAATCCAAGGTGATATTATACCTTTACCGCGAATGCTTTATATTAATTCTTTCTGAATTTATTATACCTTTTAAAAGACTTCATTTTTCAACACGTGTATCTTATTCTATGACCATAAATACATCACAAAGGCAGACAATGATATTTTGTGTGATAAATTTGGAAAATCAATCTTTAGGTCGTGAATAAACAAAAAATCATTCATTTGTACATCCACATCTACGGGTATGACTGAAAATATTGGATAACCCTTGGCATTAAAATGAATCCAGCTATTGGAAACAAATTTGTTTTATGAATTGCAGTGTATAATTTTTAATATACAATTTTATTGAACTTATTTTAATATTTGTAAAAGGGATAATTAAAGTGTTAACTGTGGAAATTGAGAATCATCATTTTATTTGAAGCAGTTTAACATTTATTAATGTAAATTTATAATACACCTATTAATTTATAAAAATATTATAAATAAAAGAATTGATACTTTTTCACTGTGTGAGAATTACCAAGTAATTTTAAACAATGTTTAGAAGTTCATCCCTTTAAAATAATTACCTATCCTGATTCGACTTTTTAATTATTATAACTTCCCGTAAGTTAGTTATAGTAATGGGTCGAAAATCGAATATGAAAATTTTTGCATTTTCCGACGTTTTGAAGGTTTCTGAACATTTTGGCATACCTCAGAATAAATGGATGTGTGTGTATGTGTTTTGTATGTCCGCATTTTTTCGTCCACGTTTTCGGGCGCACGGATCAACCGATTTGAATGGTTTAAAAAACATTTGATTCCTATTAATAGGGAGATGTGCTGATTAGTTTTTTGCAAAGGCAGGTCCAACCATTACGGAGATATGAAGCAAAGAGTACAGAAAATAGAAATTGAGTTTTTGAGAGAACGGATCATCCGATTTGTATGATCCCAAAAAACATTCAGTTCGTAATGACGGGGAAATGTTAAAAAATGTTAAAAAATGGCAGTTTTTGAAAGAACTAAGCGTCCTATTTATATGATTCAAAGAAATCATTTGTTTCTAATTTTCTTTTTTCAAAAAATATTTTTGTAATTTTGGTTTAAAAATTCAAAAAATTACCTAGGCTAAGCACAGTCTAAGCGCCAATCTGGTATAAATGTTAACCCAAGTGCGTTTAGACAGTTCATGTACTGGAGCACTTTTCCAACTATTGAAAAATGTGAAAATGCCGCCAAGCTAAGCACAGTATAAGTGAAAATGTCGCACAGAATTGTTTGCAAATGCGTTTAGACTGTGATCGGACGTGTTTAAGCAGATATCTTAATTTTCAATCTTATCACCCCACGAGCATGAAAATTTAGTTGTTTATGCTATTCTCTTGTCAGATAGAAAGTTTTGGCCTTTTAACTTATCTCTAATCCACAGAACCCTATTAAATAATTGCTATCCTCCATATCTTATAAAATCCGTAATTAACAATAGGCTTTCCGTTCTCAACACAAAACACAATCATCCTTCCCTCGTGTCCCAGAAAAAAGAAGAAGCCAAGTTTATTGGCAATTTTTTGTCTCCCATAAATTAAAAATCTCTTTCTTCTTTCAAAAAACTGTTTGATTTCGCGGAGTTGCGTTTGCTTTCCAATATTGATCAGTCTCTAAACATTTTAATTTTGAACCTAAATTAACGAAAAGTTTAGATCGTACTTCTAACATCGTGTATACAATTGACTGTACAAATTGTGAGGCTACTTATGTTGGCGAAACTGGACAACATCTAAAAAAACGTCTCAGACAACATTATAACAACTCTAAAAATAAAAATAAAAATCAAACAATGATAACTGACCACATCCAAAGTTTCAATCATATTTTCAATTTTGATGTTGCCATAATTTTATATCACGAGTCAAATACATCACAGAGACGCTTTTCAGAATCATGTTTCATACATCTTTATAAAAATAGTATAAATAAAAGAATTGATACTTCTTCACTGTGGGAGAATTACCAAGTAGTTTTAAACAATGTTTCAAAGTTCATCCCTTTAAAATTATTACCCATCCGAATTCGACTTTTTAATTATATTAATTTTAATTTTGATTAATTTTTCTTTTAATTTTTATCTCAATTTTACCAACTATGTCCACCTTCACAATTGTCATCTTTTTATCTTTTATTATATGTACCCTCCTCGCGTTATCAAATCTTGAATTCTCTGGTCAGTTTTTGTGCCCTCTACCTAACTTAACTTATGTGCGGTGCATATTTCTGTCTCATCGCCACATCGGACAATGGCTTTGCGACATGTACTATACAATAAAAAATTCGTTCTAAAAATTTATATCATTGTTCTGATTTAAAGTGACAAGAATTGTTTTTATTGTGCATCTGTGAATAATTATTATTATGAAATAATCAGGATTACTACAATTACATGTAAGTTTTTACATCATACCACTTTCTTATAAATTAGTTTTAATTAATAGTTTTAATCTGTGCTTTTAAACTAGAGTCCACTAAAGATGACACAAAACAATGTGTCGAAACGTATGGAAACAATAAATATGTTATAAGTTTATACAAGTTTTTAATTCATGTATTGCTCTGAAGACGGAATATATATATATATATATATATATATATATATAAATATATATATATATATACTAGATGACCCGACAGACGTTGTCCTGTACCCACATCTACGTTTTTTTAATATCCTATACTAATATTTATACCGTTCAGTTAAAAATAATCACTATTGGTTATCGAATTACTATTCCCTAGTAGAAATGTATCGTGGCCAGAGGGGTAAAATATCGTGGCGCAATATTCGAATCTGGTCTTTAGATGGACCGGACAATATTTGTCTTCAAAATTATGGAAATATTGGAAAATTCATCGGAAAAGTGTTTTATATAGTTTATTACAAATAATAAACACGTTTCCCATCTGATTTACGCCTCTAATTTTATATTTACACGTATCATACATAATTTTTAAATGAGCGCATAATCGTAGTTTTTTCTGGGCGTCCAAGATTCGTTTCTCCAGTTATTATCGAACTTGGGAAATACATGGTATTTATAAGGGTCACGAAAAAAATTAACTTTGAATAATTAATTAGTACCAAAATCATGATTAAAGCTTTTAAAAAGTCATATGCTCTATCGCAATTAATAGTTTGATACATATTTCTTATAAATTCAATATAAATTTCAAATGTGGGGGTTAGGCATTTTTTTTCTGGGCAACCACGATTCGTTTCTTCAGTATTATCGAACTTGGGAAATATGTGGTCTTTATAAGGGTTACGAAAAAAATTAACTTTAAATAATTAATTAGCACTAAAATCATGATTAAAGCTTTTAAAAAGTCATATGCTCGATCGCAATTAATAGTTTGATACATATTTCTTTTAAATTCAATATAAATTTTAAATGTGGGGGTTATGCATTTTTTTTCTGGGCAACCACGATTCGTTTCTTTAGTATTATCGAACTTGGGAAATATATGCGGTCTTTATAAGGGTTACGAAAAAAATTAATTTTAAATAATTAATTAGCACCAATATCATGATTAAAGCTTTTAAAAAGTCATATGCTCGATCGCAATTAATAGTTTGATACATTTTTCTTATAAATTCAATATACATTTTAAATGTGGGGGTTATGCATTTTTTTTCTGGGCAACCACGATTCGTTTCTTCAGTATTATCAAACTTGGGAAATATGTGGTCTTTATAAGGGTTACGAAAAACATTAACTTTAAATAATTGATTAGCACCAAAAACACGATTAAAGCTTTTAAAAGGTCATATGCTCGATCGATCGATGCCTTTGTGTAAGTGTCAATATTAAAACCAATATGGGCTCCATATAATATATTGATAAACAATATTAAAATCCCATTCAAAACTAATATAACCTCAATATTGAAAATTAATATAAGATTAATATAAATAAACAATATTTATCACAAATTCAAAATTATTATTTATCCCACATTTAAAAATATTATTTAATTCACATAAAAAACAGAATTTAACTCATTGATAATATCTTAGCTAATCATAGCTAATCATTGATCCGCTCGATCGTAATTAACAGTTTGATATAAATTTTATATGAATTCAATATAAATTGTAAATATTATATTCACATTTATTTTTTCTTTATTATCGATCTTGGGAAATAAGTAACATTTACATTGGTCAAGAAAATAATCAATTTTAAATCATCAATTAGCACCAAAAACATCAATGGCGACTCTTAAAAACATATTTTTGATCAGAATTAATTAATTAAAGCTAAATTAATTAAATCCATTATTAAACGTGAAGATATGCAAAAATCTTCATTTTCGATTTTCGTCTCATTACTATAAATACCCTAGAGGAAGTTAAAAAAGCAATAAATAATTTAACTATATTGTATTTATTTATTAACTATATTATTTAACGACATTGTAAGTATGTCATCATTCAGTAAACAAAACAAAAATAAAATTATACAAGATTATAGTAGTACAAAAGTACAAGAATAATTAACAAACTTAAATAATGTCAGTACGTACCGCACTGAGAAAGAAAAATTAAACAAAATGTTTGATAAAAAAAATCAAAACTTCGAATAAAATAAATGTTAAATAATGAAATTTTGTAGTTAGTCACATGACTTGCTTAAATTTGTTTTTTTTTCTAGTTTGGTATGTATTAATATTATTTAAATCTGTTATCATCTGTTAAATCTGTTAATATATCGATTTATAATATTATATATCGAATAAAAATACTCTGAAATTGCACTATATACATGTATATGGTTATGTATGAACATCTGGTTTTTGAAAATGTCTCTTCTTTCTTTCATATAACCGATATTTGTATAAGGCTATCTCGTTTCGTGTACGGTCCTTCGTACGAATCGTTGTCCTTCGTCCTCGGTGTTCCTAGAAGACTACCTAACTATATGTCAGTTGTGGCCGCAATTATTTTATACGTATTTTATGAACTAATATTATATCATTGCACTTTTGTTTTAATTATATATTCTTACATTTTTAATAGTAATTATTATTTATATTACTATACTAGTTTATTATTTACATTAATGTTATTTAAGAGTAAAAGTTTAATTAAAAAATTTATTTAAAGGCAAAAGAAGTCTTCTTTAAATTTATTACTGTGTACATAGTAAATAGTGTGATTATAAAAAATGTTTGTTGGTTAGTTCTTGAAGAAGGAAAGAATCCATAAGCCCATAACGTAGAATAAAATAAGTGAAATATTATTATGTTTTGTGAAGATAAAATTTATTTAATATAATTCAGCAAAAAAAATAATAATGAATATAAACATTAAACATTTTCTAAATGTAAACATATTTGATATAATGATAATTAATAGCAATTTTATTAATTTTGTTTTGAATATTTTCTAAGTAACGTTTCACTGATAATGCAATTTACTAACTCTCTCATATTGAAATGAATGAAAAGGGAGTTATGGATATACTTTACTGACTACTACACTGAATAAACTAATAACGACAAATTAATGAGCGTATACTTAGTAACATAAAATGATACAAAAACATAAAAATACATAAAAATATGTTAGAACCGCCCTTTGATTAACAATGCTCTAAGTCTATTGCTTCACCATCGAACAAAGCGCAGAACCTCGCATTTTTCAATAGTATGAAATTCGTTACGCAGTTTAGCAATTCTCGTTGAATTTAGAATTTATTATAATATTAAAATATATTCATAATATATAGTAAGTCTGGAAAAATGTGAATATTTAGTGAAAAATAAAATGTTCTATGATATCAAATGATAATTGGCTAAAAACACATTTTGTGAACAGTTTATAATTAAAATCAAGCGGTTAATTAACATAATTTTGAGTTTTATGTTTAAGGTACGTAAGTATATTCATTACTTATATTATATAAACAACATACATATTTAGTAAACAATGATGTATTTTATATATTCTAGATTGACTAAATTGAAATGGATGTAAAATCAGCTGTAATATAAAAACTATCACATAGCAAAAATGGATTTGATAAAAGGTAATAAAAATATTAACAAACCTATTAAATGCAGACTTTTCAATAATTTATTATCGCTTTTGAATATTTGATATTCGTATTTCCATCAACAGTTTTTTGTTTTAATTTAAAATTATAATTGTACTGTTTTAAAAAAATGTTAAAATTTTATATTTACTGTATTTTTAATTATTTCAGATTTTCAATAAACTACAATGCCAGAAATGTTTTTTATTAAAAGCTAAGTAATTGAATTTATGAGTTTATAAAATCAATATATTCCAGAAATATTGCTATAAAATATTAATATATTTTATCTTATTTTAGGTGTAATGCAAGAAAATGTTAAAATATGTGTGAAAATATCCAAATAATATAAGAATTTCTATCACTAATTAAAATACTTATAAATAGACAATTAAGGCGATAGGATTAACAAAGATGAGATTATGATTTACCAATAAGATCCTCCAAATTATTATAATGACTGAAAATATTTTGATTGTTCTATATCTTATTATCATAAAATAATGTGTAAATTGTTAATAAAATTATTAAGATTCAATACATAAACTATTTAAAAATGTATGTATTCATTTAGAATAAATAAACTTTTATTATCAATGAGTTAAATATTGTTTTTCTATATAAACTAAATAATATTTTTAAATGTGGGTTAAATAATAATTTTGAGTTTGGGGTAAATATTGTTTATTCATATTGAGCTTATATTGTTTTTTTATGTAGGGTAAATATTGTTTATTTATATTAATCTTATATTGGTTTTCAATATTGGGCTTATATTAGTTTTGAATGGGATTTTAATATTGTTTATCAATATTGGTTTTATATGGGGCCTATATTGGTTTTAATATTGGATTTATATGGGAAAATGTTAACAGAATAATATTATAGCAATATTGGTAAACAATATAGAGCCCATATAAAGTACAATATTGCGCCACGATTAGTTTCTACTAGGGTTACACCAATATATGAGTGATGTTGAATGTAGAACTGTTTCAAATAAAATGATTATTCTCAATTCCCACTGTTAACACTTTAATTATCCATTTAACAAATATTAAAAAATATTCAATAATGTTATATATTAAAAATTATACACTGCAAATTTAATTCCAATAGCTTAATTTATTTTAATGCCAAGGGTTATACAATTTTTCAGTCATACCTGTAGATGTGAATGTATAAATAAATGATTTTTTGTTTATTCACGACTAAAACATTGATTTTCCAAATTTATCACACAAAAAATCATTGTCTGCCTTTGTGATTTATGGTCATAGCATAAGACACACGTGTTGAAAATTCTTTTAAATGGTATAACAAATTCAGAAAGAATTAATATTTAGCATTCGCGGTATAGGTACAATATCACCTTGGATTTTTCTACAAAAAATAATTGCTTCAATAATGTTGCCTGTAATTTTTATAATTACGTACCATATTTTAACTGGCTTTTAGTAATTTACGATCTAAATTAATTTTTTTAACTAATAATTCAATATACATTAATACTTAAGTTTATATTTAAAATGAATTAATTTATCAAATCCTAATCACATGTGCTCTATTCAACCTACTATCAACAAAATTATTGCAGTAAATGAAGAGGAAAAAAGCGTGTGTCGGAAATAGGCTAATCTTTATCTTAAGTTCAGAATTAAGTTAAATTCCAATTCGGCTTCAGAGAACAACACTCAACCATAGAACAGGTTTATCGCTTGCAAATATAAATAACAAATCGCTCCATGCAAAAAAATATTGTTCGGCTGTATTTTTAGACGTTGCGCAAGCATTTGACAAGGTATGGCACACTGGTTTGTTGTACAAACTAAAACTCTGTTTATCAGAACCGATATTTTCAATAATAAAATTGTTCCTTGAAAATAGAGAATTTTTCGTCAGCACTAACAACGAGGAGTCGACCAAAAAAAGATCCTCTCTGGGGTGCCCCAGGGAAGCGTCCTTTCTCCAACTCTATTTCTTATATTTACAGCGGATTTTCCTTTATACTCCGGTACAAGCGTGTCGACATTTGCTGACGATACATGTATCATTGCCTCCAATAAAGATCCCGCAATAGCTTCGCAACAATTACAAGAACATCTAGATATTGCTACAAAATGGCTTTCTTTATGGAGAATTATGACAAACGGCTCAAAATCTACGCATATCACTTTTACGCTGCGTACTGGTATATGCCCTACAATTAAGTTAAATGGACAGGAAATCCCAGTAAAAGATAGCATAATATATCTCGGAATACACTGGACACAAAATTGAACTGGAGAGTTCACATTAACAAGAAAAAACAGCAGATTGATGAACTATTCAAAAAACATTACTGGCTACTGAATAAACGTTCCGAACTGACGACGAATAACAAACTAATTATTTATAAATGTATTTTTAAACCAGTGTGGTGTTCTGGGATTCAACTATGGGGCACCGCCAAAAAAACCAATCCACAGATTATTCAGCGAGTGCAGAACAAGATCATAAGGCAGGCACTGAACGCACCTAAGTACGTTCCCAACTGGTTAATTCACCAGGACAGCAACATAATGACAGTAAATGAAGAAATTCAACAAAAAACAAACAACGACAAAAAAAGAATAGACAAACACCCAAATTACTTGGCACACAAAGTATACTCAGAAGCGCGCTCAACAAGGCTTAAACGAAAAATTCCAAATGATCTCATAAATTTGTAAATTACTATTATTATTATTACTATTATTATTATTATTATCATTATTATTATTACTATTATTATTATTATTATCTTACTATTTCTATTATTGTTATTTTGTTATATTTCATTATTTTTCTAGTATTATTATATATTATTATTGTATCAAATCATATTACGGATATTATTTTCATGTAAATTTTATCATTTGCACTTTTATTTATTTAAATTTATGTTATTATTTATCAATATTATTGATGTTAATAATTTAGCAGTTGTAATAATTATTGAATTAAAAAAAAAAGTTCAGAAGTGAAAACAAATTGCATTTCGTCACACCCACCGGATTAATTGAATTATAACTCTTTTAATGCTGATTCTATCAGTACTTGCAATACACTATTTTAAAGGTAATTAAATGAGCTACAACTTTCTATATCATAAATTTTACCGTAACTTCTCTTATTTTGAAAAGGCAGAGGATTGAAGGACTCGAAAGACACACTATGAATAGTTGTGTAACAGACAACTATTTATATAA
>NW_020537646.1:59612377-59642367 GCF_003426905.1 Ctenocephalides felis | reverse complement strand
GTGTCTTGCAAGAACTCAATAGAACCAGTAGAGAGCAGTGTTTTAGTGGGTTAATGAAATGCAGCCAATAACGGAAGACGAAAACCAAAATACTGGCAGTGATCATGAACAAACTGTTATAGAAATACGAAAGTCTGAAAGACCAAGAAAGAAGAAAACGTTTGATTGATTATGTCACATATGCGTGTACAACTTTGGTAGTATAATATTGGACCACACTGCAAACGTAATGTCGCGTACTATAACCGACAAGGTGGCAATTGTATGTAGTAACTTTTGATCTACTTTGGGCGTGTTTTGACTAATACACAACGGTCGGGTGTGATATTATAAAACCACCCCGACGGCGTGGTATCATGAGAACACGACGTAAGGGCAAGAGCTAGTGAACCTTTTAAATACGGTGTTCCCGTAGGCTAAAATCTTTTGTACAGATGATTCTTAACGTTCTAAGTCGGAAGCGACGGTCTGGCAGGTTTCAGCCCTGCACATCACACGGTCGTCCAGAGGTTTAAAAGTGTAAAAAACAAAATTAAACTTGTTCCTGTAAGGTTCAAATTTTTATACGATGTAATTTATTCATTGAGAAGTTCAAAAATCAAACTGCCAGACCATTTCGATCTGCACAACCAGTACCTGCTACACGAGCCGGAAAGAGAGCAAAAAATGTCCCAAAATAAACTATGTCCTGTAAGGCTGAAATTTATATATGTGTTTATCTAAGCAATTCTAAAAGCTCTGTGCAATTGCCAGATCATTCTGGCTAACATAAGCCCTTGCCAGACGAGGGCAAAATGCTATGGCGGAAGGTCAAGTAATAGGCGTTGCGTGAAAACTTATATTATGTATTCAAACTATATTATGAGAAATTACAAATTATGTCTAAATAAATTTGATAAGTTACAATAAAATATATTATCATAAATTTATCATCATTATCAGATATATTGCTAATTAATACTTCGTCGTCATACGATTCGCTATTGCTGACTTCATCGTCTATAAAAAAAAACAAATTTAAATATATGAATACATATAATAAGATGTTTATTATTTACAAATTGAAAAAAAATTAATATTACCGCTTATGTGTTGATCAGCTCCGTTTTCATCCTCCTCAGCAATACGAGAAAGATGTTGCGATATCAAAAAAGGACATTCATATCCCAAAAGATTACTCTACATTTTTGCGTTAGGTCCAAATTTTGCCATCCCTAACAATTGCCATAATTTGAATTTTATTAAGTTCTCAGTAGTTTGGAGTCAAGTCTACACAATATTAAAAATCCCGAAATTAAAACTATACCCGCCTCATCTGTTTGTAAAAATTTCCTTTCTTTTATCAAATCCTTCAACTCACAAATAATCGAAAGTATAGATATCCTCAGAGATATTAAAGCTTGCAAGCTCTTCATTAAAGAAAACCCTAACATTGTAATCACTAGGGCCGATAAGGAAAACATAACGGTAATTTTAGATGAACCCATCTACATAGAAAAAGTTTCAGAGTTAGTTTTCAGTCAAAAAAACTTATTCTCCCATAAACTCTGATCCCACCGATCGCATTAATCGCTCCTTATACAAATTTTGTTAATAACTTAGTTTCCAACAAACAAATTTCTCCCACAGTTTCACTCACACTAAAAATCTACATCCTTAACCACAAACCCTACAGCTTCCCAAAATACACAAACATAATGTTTCCTTCAGACCTATCGTCGCCGACCTGAACTTTCTTCTTTAAAAATTCGTTAAATATCTAAACAATATACTTTAATCAGTCACTGTCAAGTCTCCTTTTTTCGTTAAAAAATTCTTTGAATTAGTCAATAATCTCCACGATTTCACAACACCTAATAATTCCTCATTAGTTAGTCTGGACGTAGTTTCCTTCTTCACAAACGTTCCCTTACAATTAATTTAGATGCTATCACTACTATATGGGATGAAATATTATGTCATACAACTGCATTGGTTCCTCGAGTCAACAAAATTTTTAGTTTCTAATACCTATTTGAATTCAACGACAATTTTTACCTGCAAACCTTTGGCACACCTATGGGCTCTTCCATATCCCCAGCACTCGGGAACTTTCCTTACAACATTTAGAAACAAAAGTTTTTAACTCCTATAATTTAGATCTTCATTTTTATTACAGATACGTTGATGACATTCTCACTTGCGTTCCTACCAAAATTTCTAATTTTTACTCCACAGCTTTAACTCGTTTAACGAGCACCTTTCCTTTACCTCCGAAAAGGAAGACAATTATATTAGCTTCCACGTGAAAATTATAAAAGCATTCTCTGGTACCATGGACTTAGCAAAAACACAACCGCTTATTACTACTTAAACCTTACTTGTCGGGCATTTCACTTAAACTTTCATTCTTACCATCCATCTAGTATGAAGATAGGCACTATTATCAATTTAGTCGACCACGCCATCTTTCTCTCAGATAAGCAATTTTGGCCTTCTAATTTATCCCTTATTCGCACGACTTTAATCAAAATTCATATCCCCCTTATCTCATAAACTCCGTAACTACCAACAGACTTAAAATTCTCAACAATAAAACTCTTCTTCTTCCACTTCTATTAAAGTTCTAAAGAAAATAATTTTATCGGCAACATTTGTCTACCATATATAAAAAAAACTCTTCCCAGTGTGGAAAAATCTTTTTCATAAGGTAGACATCAGGTTAACTTGCAACAAAATCTAACTCATAATTCCCTCTACACAAACCTAAAATCACCCACTAGTATTTAACGTACGTCCAATATTGTCTACAAAATAAATAGCAATCATTGCCCCTCTACGTTCATAGGTGAAACCGGGCAAAATTTGATAAAAAACTCAAACAACACGACAATAGTTCGAAAAACACCAACCAGAACCAAACTATGATAACAGACCGCATAAATAATTTCAAACACTCCTTTAATAATAATTTAAATGCTCGTATTCTCTACCACGAACGGAACACCATTCAAAGACGATTTGCAGAATCTTGTTTCATAGAATTAAGTAAACACACTATAAACAAAAGATGTGATACCTCCTTACTCAGCGATAACTACTAAGTAATACTAAATAATGTTTTCAAATTTATCTCCTCTGAACAAAACTAATTCTCACCATACAAAAACTTTCCTAACATTACCAGTTCAACTTCGGCCATGAAACCCGATCTTCCCACGCATAGCAAATTTTGAACGTCCCTTAAAAATATTTCTAACATGTGCGCGTTCAGATGTGCCTCGGAGAGTGCAAAGTACACAAGTCGTGGCAGAAATTACTTAACTTTACTCACATTTTTGTCAAATAAAACTATCACTTTTCTTTTTACACCATACAAAAATGATAAAAAATTCATGGAGTTGACAAGTATAAAAGTTAGTGTTATTTTTAGTGTTGTGTACGCATCTTTAGATGTAACCTACCAATAATAATGTAAGTCTACTTTTGTTTTGTATGTATTCTCCATTTTCATCAATATTTTGTTTGTCCTACATATATACGGACTTATGTATATGTATATGTATATGTAATACGAGTATATATATATATACGAGATATCTATATATATATATATATATATATATATATATATGTAAAGAAAAATACCTAATTTTCTTTTTCTTTAGTTGAATTTTGCGCGTTATAATTGTCATAGATACAGCTCCTATGATACTAGGATAGGGAAACAAGTGAAAACCTAAATACGTCAGGGCGTAATTAATAAAATTTCCTAAAAGTAAAATTATCTTTAAAATAGTAGATATTGGTGTAAAAGTGTTTAGGAACTGACATTGTGATTATTAACATTAAATGTCGTTTCTTTTCTGACAGAGAAACTCAATTGTGTTTGATTGGCTTTGTCACCCTAAGCACGAATACAATCTTATAAAACGACATTTATTGTCAAAAAAAATGGAAAAGTTGAAATTTACGTTTCAAGTAAAACCAACAACAGACGGAAAATCAAACAATATCGCTATAACCTCAATTGCAACAGAAGATGATAAAAAATTCTTTATCCCTGAAGATTATCAATCAGTAACACTCCACAAACATATTCAAAATTTAAAACAGTATGCTACAGTAAAAAATACTCTGAAAAAGAGATATCAAGCTAGACATGTGTGGATTAAAGCAACGGAGGAATTATTACAAACTTATGTTGATGAACATGGAAATATGATTTTTCAGGACCAATTTCTAGAAGAACTACTAATGAACAATTGGCTAGTTATGATAAAAAAAGTTCTGATGATCCCATAGTAAAAATATTGGAAAAATTAGTTGAAGATCATCAGAACAAAGAAAAACAGTGTAAAAAAGTTATCGAACAGATTTATAATAGAAAAGTTCGATGGACAAAATCAGATGCATCTCAATGGATGGAAGTATTTGAAAGAGAGTGTACAAGATTTGATATACAAAAGGATGAAGAAAAATTGAAATTTTAAGATTATTTCTAGAAAAATCATGTACTGATTGGTATTCTTCCATGATGATCAAGCTGAGTCTAGATTCGGAGTGGTCAGAATGGAAATCAATTATTTGCAAACATATGCCAACAAAGGTTGGAAAAATAGCAAGTATGCTATATTTTCCAAATATCAATCAGGATCTCTATTAGAGTATACAGTGAAAAAAGAAAGACTTTTACTAGAAGTAAGAAATAGAATGGATGAAGGAACCATAATTGATATCATTGCTGCTGGCTTACCAGATTTTATCACAGATAGAATTAATAAAGAAGAGATTTTGCATACAAAAAATTTATTTAATAAACTTGGCAAATCAGAACATTTAGTTTCAAGGAAAAAAGATATTTTTTACAAAAAAAAGGAAGACAGTAAACAAATTAAAGAAAAATGTAGCATTTGTGAGAAATTGAAGAAAGGTGTACGATATCATCCAGAGGATTCCTGCTGGTTCAAAGCACAAAAAAGTACTGAAAAAGATAAAAAGCAATAAAACTCGTTAATAACTCAGAATTAGAATGTGAATTACAATGTGAAAACACAAAAAACTAATAGTGCCACCATTGATCAAAGTCAAATTAGTGCTTAATAAATGTGTTGAAGTATTCGGAATTTACGACTCGGGATCTAATGTCTCACTAATAAATTCAAAGTTGTTGAAGATAAATAATAAGGAAACGAGTCATTCCAGCGACACTAATTTGAAAACGATTAATGGTGTTAAAAAGGCAACTGACATAATTACATTGGATGTAGCCATTTTTGATGTGAGAAAAAAATGAATGTCTTTGTAATAGACAAAGAAAATTTTGACTATGATTTCTTAGTTGAACTGGATTATATCAAAGAATTTTACCTTGCAAAACGAAAATTTGGAAATTAGCCAGAAAATACCTATACAAAAAGTGAAACAGTTTCTAAAGAGACAAATAAAACAGATATGAATTCTAAGGAAAAAAAATCTGACTAATTAGTAAACTTCAATGAAGACTTGAAAGAAGAAAATTTGCAAATTTGTATTAATCATCTAGGCTGTCAAGAACAGGCAGTGATTGATGATTTGATTTTCAAAAATAAATATGCATTTGCAAAGGATAAATATGATATAGAAAAGGTAATTGATTACGAAGCACACATTGATCTACTTGTAGAAATTTTGCAAAAAGGCCATATCGTTGCACCATGGAAGACAAGAAAGAGATCGAAAATCAGATCACATAACTACAACAAGACAATTTATGATAAGAGTCGAAGACATATGGATTTTAAAGTTAATGATATTGTTTTTGTTGAAAATGGAAATAGATTGAATAGGAAGAAACTCGATGAATTGAGACTAGGACCCTACAAGATTTTGGAATAAATTTCAAACTCAATCTACAAGATAGACACAAGCCATAAGAAATTAGAATCAAACTTTTTCCATATCTCAAAGCTAACGCCAGCCCGCAGCCCCTGCCCACGCTTGAAGAGTACACGTAAGCAGCTACATTGTATGATCTTTTGCGGGAGGGGAGATGTAAAGAAAAATACCTAATTTTCTTTAGTTTGATTTTGCGCGATATAATTGTCATAGATACAGCTCCTATGATACTAGGATAGGGAAACAAGTGAAAACCTAAAATACGTCAGGGCGTAATTAATAAAATTTCCTAAAAGTAAAATTATCTTTAAAATAGTAGATATTGGTGTAAAAGTATTTAGGAACTGACATTGTGATTATTAACATTAAATGTCGTTTCTCTTCTGACAGAGAAACTCAATTGTGTTTGATTGGCTTTGTCACACCTAAGCACGAATACAATCTTATATATATATATATATATATATATATATATATATATATATATTAGGGTGGGCCAATTTTGTGCATATTGAGGCACCTCGCTAATTTAACTTTTTAATGTCATTTCTTTTCTGACAGAGAAACTCAATTGTGTTTGATTGGCTTTGTCACCCTAAGCACGAATACAATCTTATAAAACGACATTTATTGTCAAAAAAAATGGAAAAGTTGAAATTTACGTTTCAAGTAAAACCAACAACAGACGGAAAATCAAACTATATCGCTATAACCTCAATTGCAACAGAAGATGATAAAAATTCTTTATCCCTGAAGATTATCAATCAGTAACACTCCACAAACATATTCAAAATTTAAAACAGTATGCTACAGTAAAAAATACTCTGAAAAAGAGATATCAAGCTAGACATGTGTGGATTAAAGCAACGGAGGAATTATTACAAACTTATGTTGATGAACATGGAAATATGATTTTTCAGGACCAATTTCTAGAAGAAACTACTAATGAACAATTGGCTAGTTATGATAAAAAAAGTTCTGATGATCCCATAGTAAAAATATTGGAAAAATTAGTTGAAGATCATCAGAACAAAGAAAAACAAAGTGTAAAAAAGTTATCGAACAGATTTATAATAGAAAAGTTCGATGGACAAAAATCAGATGCATCTCAATGGATGGAAGTATTTGAAAGAGAGTGTACAAGATTTGATATACAAAAGGATGAAGAAAAATTCAAATTTTAAGATTATTTCTAGAAAAATCATGTACTGATTGGTATTCTTCCATGATGATCAAGCTGAGTCTAGATTCGGAGTGGTCAGAATGGAAATCAATTATTTGCAAACATATGCCAACAAAGGTTGAAAAATACTAGCAAGTATGCTATATTTTCCAAATATCAATCAGGATCTCTATTAGAGTATACAGTGAAAAAAGAAAGACTTTTACTAGAAGTAAGAAATAGAATGGATGAAAGAACCTTAATTGATATCATTGCTGCTGGCTTACCAGATTTTATCACAGATAGAATTAATAAAGAAGAGATTTTGCATACAAAAAATTTATTTAATAAACTTGGCAAATCAGAACATTTAGTTTCAAGGAAAAAAGATATTTTTTACAAAAAAAAGGAAGACAGTAAACAAATTAAAGAAAAATGTAGCATTTGTGAGAAATTGAAGAAAGGTGTACGATATCATCCAGAGGATTCCTGCTGGTTCAAAGCACAAAAAAGTACTGAAAAAGATAAAAAGCAAATAAAACTCGTTAATAACTCAGAATTAGAATGTGAATTACAATGTGAAAACACAAAAAAACTAATAGTGCCACCATTGATCAAAGTCAAATTAGTGCTTAATAAATGTATTGAAGTATTCGGAATTTACGACTCGGGATCTAATGTCTCACTAATAAATTCAAAGTTGTTGAAGATAAATAATAAGGAAACGAGTCATTCCAGCGACACTAATTTGAAAACGATTAATGGTGTTAAAAAGGCAACTGACATAATTACATTGGATGTAGCCATTTTTGATGTGGAGAAAAAAATGAATGTCTTTGTAATAGACAAAGAAAATTTTGACTATGATTTCTTAGTTGAACTGGATTATATCAAAGAATTTTACCTAGTGCAAAACGAAAATTTGGAAATTAGCCAGAAAATACCTATACAAAAAAGTGAAACAGTTTCTAAAGAGACAAATAAAACAGATATGAATTCTAAGGAAAAAAATCTGACTAATTAGTTAACTTCAATGAAGACTTGAAAGAAGAAAACTTGCAAATTTGTATTAATCATCTAGGCTGTCAAGAACAGGCAGTGATTGATGATTTGATTTTCAAAAATAAATATGCATTTGCAAAGGATAAATATGACATAGAAAAGGTAATTGATTACGAAGCACACATTGATCTACTTGTAGAAAATTTTACAAAAAGGCCATATTGTTGCACCATGGAAGACAAGAAAGAAATCGAAAATCAGATCACATAACTACAACAAGACAATTTATGATAAGAATCGAAGACATATGCATTTTAAAGTTAATGATATTGTTTTTGTTGAAAATGGAAATAGATTGAATAGGAAGAAACTCGATGAATTGAGACTAGGACCCTACAAGATTTTGGAATAAATTTCAAACTCAATCTACAAGATAGACACGAGCCATAAGAAATTAGAATCAAACTTTTTCCATATCTCAAAGCTAACGCCAGCCCCGCAGCCCCTGCCCACGCTTGAAGAGTACACGTAAGCAGCTACATTGTATGATCTTTTGCGGGAGGGGAGATGTAAAGAAAAATACCTAATTTTCTTTAGTTTGAATTTTGCGCGTTATAATTGTCATAGATACAGCTTCTATGATACTAGGATAGGGAAACAAGCGAAAACCTAAAATACGTCAGGGCGTAATTAATAAAATTTCCCAAAAGTAAAATTATCTTTAAAATAGTAGATATTGGTGTAAAAGTATTTAGGAACTGACATTGTGATTATTAACATTAAATGTCGTTTCTTTTCTGACAGAGAAACTCAATTGTGTTTGATTGGCTTTGTCACCCTAAGCACGAATACAATCTTATATATATATATATATATATATATATATATATATATATATATATATTAGGGTGGGCCAATTTTGTTCATATTGAGGCACCTCGCTAATTTAACTTTTTAATGTCGTTTCTTTTCTGACAGAGAAACTCAATTGTGTTTGATTGGCTTTGTCACCCTAATCTTATAAAACGACATTTATTGTCAAAAAAAATGGAAAAGTTGAAATTTACGTTTCAAGTAAAACCAACAACAGACGGAAAATCAAACTATATCGCTATAACCTCAATTGCAACAGAAGATGATAAAAAATTCTTTATCCCTAAAGATTATCAATCAGTAACACTCCACAAACATATTCAAAATTTAAAACAGTATGCTACAGTAAAAAATACTATGAAAAAGAGATATCAAGCTAGAAATTTGTAGATTAAAGCAACGGAGGAATTATTACAAACTTATGTTGATGAAGATGGAAATATGATTTTTCAGGACCAATTTCTAGAAGAAACTACTAATAAACAATTGGCTAGTTATGATAAAAAAAGTTCTGATGATCCCATAGTAAAAATATTGGAAAAATTAGTTGAAGATCATCAGAACAAAGAAAAACAAAGTGTAAAAAAGTTATCGAACAGATTTATAATAGAAAAGTTCGATGGACAAAAATCAGATGCATCTCAATGGATGGAAGTATTTGAAAGAGAGTGTACAAGATTTGATATACAAAAGGATAAAGAAAAAATTGAAATTTTAAGATTATTTCTAGAAAAATCGTGTACTGATTGGTATTCTTCCATGAAGATCAAGCTGAGTCTAGATTCGGAGTGGTCAGAATGGAAATCAAATTTTTAGCAAACATATGCCAACAAAGGTTGGAATACTAGCAAGTATGCTATATTTTTCAAATATCAATCAGGATCTCTATTAGAGTATACAGTGACAAAAGAAAGACTTTTACTAGAAGTAAGAAATAGAATGGATGAAGGAACCTTAATTGATATCATTGCTGCTGGCTTACCAGATTTTATCACAGATAGAATTAATAAAGAAGAGATTTTGCATACAAAAAATTTATTTAATAAACTTGGCAAATCAGAACATTTAGTTTCAAGGAAAAAAGATATTTTTTACAAAAAAAGGAAGACAGTAAACAAATTAAAGAAAAATGTAGCATTTGTGAGAAATTGAAGAAAGGTGTACGATTCATCCCGAGGATTCCTGCTGGTTCAAAGCACAAAAAAGTACTGAAAAAGATAAAAAGCAAATAAAACTCGTTAATAACTCAGAATTAGAATGTGAATTACAATGTGAAAACGCAAAAAAACTAATAGTGCCACCATTGATCAAAGTCAAATTAGTGCTTAATAAATGTATTGAAGTATTCGGAATTTACGACTCGGGATCTAATGTCTCACTAATAAATTCAAAGTTGTTGAAGATAAATAATAAGGAAACGAATCATATCAGCGACACTAATTTGAAAACGATTAATGGTGTTAAAAAGGCAATTGACATAATTACATTGGATGTAGCCATTTTTGATGTAGAGAAAAAAATGAATGTCTTTGTAATAGACAAAGAAAATTTTGACTATGATTTCTTAGTTGAACTGGATTATATCAAAGAATTTTACCTAGTGCAAAACGAAAATTTGGAAATTAGCCAGAAAATACCTATACAAAAAAGTGAAACAGTTTCTAAGGAGACAAATAAAACAGATATGAATTCTAAAGAAAAAAAATCTGACAAATTAGTAAACTTCAATGAAGACTTGAAAGAAGAAAACTTGCAAATTTGTATTAATCATCTAGGCTGTCAAGAACAGGCAGTGATTGATGATTTGATTTTCAAAAATAAATATGCATTTGCAAAGGATAAATATGATATAGAAAAGGTAACTGATTATGAAGCACACATTGATCTACTTGTAGAAAATTATGCAGAAAAAGGCCATATCGTTGCACCATGGAAGACAAGAAAGAGATCAAAAATCAGATCACATAACTACAACAAGACAATTTATGATAAGAATCGAAGACATATGGATTTTAAAGTTAATGATATTGTTTTTGTTGAAAATGGAAATAGATTGAATAGGAAGAAACTCGATGAATTGAGACTAGGACCCTACAAGATTTTGGAAAAAATTTCAAACTCAATCTACAAGATAGACACAAGCCATAAGAAATTAGAATCAAACTTTTTCCATATCTCAAAGCTAACGCCAGCCCCGCAGCCCCTGCCTACGCTTGAAGAGTACACGTAAGCAGCTACATTGTATGATCTTTTGCGGGAGGGGAGATGTAAAGAAAAATACCTAATTTTCTTTAGTTTGATTTGTGCGCGATATAATTGTCATAGATACAGCTCCTATGATACTAGGATAGGGAAACAAGTGAAAACCTAAAATACGTCAGGGCGTAATTAATAAAATTTCCTAAAAGTAAAATTATTTTTAAAATAGTAGATATTGGTGTAAAAGTATTTAGGAACTGACATTGTGATTATTAACATTAAATGTCGTTTCTTTTCTGACAGAGAAACTCAATTGTGTTTGATTGGCTTTGTCACCCTAAGCACGAATACAATCTTATATATATATATATATATATATATATATATATATATATATATCTTTATATTGTTTGTTTCGACTTTGAAACATTATGACTTGTGGCTGCAAAACTGTATCATATTATTATATATATATATATATATATATATATATATATATATATATTAGGGTGGGCCAATTTTGTGCATATTGAGGCACCTCGCTAATTTAACTTTTTACATCATTTGAAACCATATTGTAAAAAAAAAGCATAATCCGCAAATAAATTTAAAGCCAGCGAAAAATTTAAAAATATTTTTTAATTTAAAGAATAAATTGAAAAATTTAATGAAAATTATATTATGAAATATATCGAGTTCTACATCATTTTATTCGTAATTTTATTCTGCATCTTTTGTACGAACAAAGTTTTTTCGTATCTTTTACCGTTTCGGAGAAAATCGATAGAAACTATTGAAAACTTGCATTAAAAAATCGGAAATTTACAAAAAAAAAAGAAAAAATAATATAACTACAAATAAATTTGTTTTATATTCATTAAGATCTATAAAAATCAATAAATGCATATTTCAATACAAAAGTTTAAAAAAAAAAACAAAAAAACACCTAAAAACTCAATAATTCACTATAATTCATATTGCCCATATATATAAAACTGTTTGAAAATCTAAAAAAAATTTCGAAAAAAAATTGTCTATCATAAGGGTTCGCAGTTCGAAAATTTCCCAGACTTTTGTCTTGACGATTCACACCGTAACCCGGAGCGACGCTTCGCCGCAGGTCAAATGCACATCGCTTGGGACTCAGTCTAATACTTACGGTGTGGCCGCGCGCCTACTATAGGGGAATAGGTCGTGCCGTATGCGATGCGATCAACTTTTGGCAAAAGTTCGCTGTGTTGTTCAGGCAGGTTCGAATATTATTCCCCGGTGTATTTTATACATTATATTCGATACTTTTAGTCTGTCAACTATATAGCGGCGTTACTTTTAATAATGTCGTAGACCGTGTTTGGAACTATATACGCCGTATATATTCGAATGTCAGTTTACGGCCGGGTTCTGGACCTTATTTATAAGTGTTCAACCATACTGTACAGCATATCCGCGGGCATGTGTCGTTGACGCAAACTCTTATGCGGAAAATAAAATATACAAATGCAATGAACTCATTACTCTTCGAGCGAGAATAAAAGTGAGTTATAACGATGAATTTGCCCCGAAGTTTCAATGTAATGAAGGGTAAAGAGACTAAATAAACTGGGTCGAGGACCGCTAATGTTATGTACGGACCGCTGTTTCGACGGTTGTTAAAGGTCTAGCCTCTGTGTAAGCGCAGAATTTATAAAAGTTGTCGGGTTTAGACCGTCGTGAGACAGGTTAGTTTTACCCTACTGATGAATTGTCGTTGCAATAGAATTTCTGCTCAGTACGAGAGAAACCGCAGGTTCGGACGTGGTGCAAAGCTACCATCCGTGGGTATGCCTGAACGACTCTAAGGCCATATCCTTTCTAGATAGCAACGATATTTTGAGGAGTCTCGTGAGACGAAAGACTCAATACAATGTGATTTATTAGGTATTCGGCGCACGCCGTTTATTGCACGAGCCATTTTAGCCGTTTTATAGCGGTCGATCATGGTTCACTAGTTCGATGTAGTCGGAATTGTTTATAGACGACTTTTAGGTACCAGGCGGGATGTTGTATTTGGTAGAGCAGTTACCACGCTGCGATCTGCTGAAACACAGCCTTTGGCTTGGGGTTTCGTCATGTTGGCTTGGCGTCACCCGACGCTCTTAGAGCATAAGCCTTAAGCCGTCGCATTGCAGTATGCCACAATCAGTATGACTTGACCCTCAGAAAGTTGTACATATTGTACATGTGACACTTCTTTGGTATCTACTTAGCTATTTTGTACAACGTGCCTAAGTCAGCACGTTAGGCAAAACTTATCGGTATATTCCGATACTAGAAATATTCATTATTTCTTTCAATAACTATAATGCTATATAAATTGTTATAAAAATTGTGAGAGTTAACGAAGAGCATTTATTTTTAAGAGAAACTTTTTGTATTTCTTATTATGAATATATGATATCATTTATATAATTCTATAAAAGGGGGAATGTTTTTCGTCAAGTTCTTGGAAATGCGTACAAGTTACCAATTAAATGAAATGGGTACTAGTTGCTAATAAGCAAAGTACGTATAAGTTATCAATAATGCAAAATGCGTGCAAGTTGTCAATGTGCAGAATACGTGAAAGTTGTCAATGTGCAAAATGCTATTTTTATTTAATTTTTGTAATATACTCTAAATAATTAGTAACTTCCAACCTATAAATATTTCGATTCTTTTATAATAAAATATTCAATATATTTATTTCTTTTTTAACAAAATATTCAGTATTTATGTATAATTTCAAACTACATCAAGTAAACTTTTAGGGGACATGAGCGAGTAAGCCTAACCTAGAATCTTACATCAAAACAGGTTAAAAACATTTTCCGGCTTTTTGAAATCAGTGACTTACGGGTACCTCAGACTACATCATGTAAACTTTTAGGGGACATTAGCGAGTAAGCCTAACCTAGAATCTTGCATCGAAACAGGTTAAAAACAATTTCCGGCTTTTTGAAATCAGTAACTTACGGGTACTAGCTCACTAGTTCGATGTAGTCGGAATTGTTTATAGACGACTTTTAGGTACCAGGCGGGATGTTGTATTTAGTAGAGCAGTTACCACGCTGCGATCTGCGTTGGCTTGGCGTCACCCCACGCTCTTAGAGCATAAGCCTTAAGCCGTCGCATTGCAGTATGCCACAATCAGTATGACTTGACCCTCAGAAAGTTGTACATATTGTACATGTGACACTTCTTTGGTATCTACTTAGCTATTTTGTACAACGTGCCTAAGTCAGCACGTTAGGCAAAACTTATCGGTACATTCCGATACTAGAAATATTCATTATTTCTTTCAATAACTATAATGCTATATAAATTGTTATAAAAATTGTGAGAGTTAACAAAGAGTATTTATTTTTAAGAGAAACTTTTTGTATTTGAATATATGATATCATTTATATAATTCTATAAAAGGGGGAATGTTTTTCGTCAAGTTCTTCCAAATGCGTACAAGTTACCAATTAAATGAAATGGGTACTAGTTGCTAATAAGCAAAGTACGTATAAGTTATCAATAATGCAAAAAGCGTGCAAGTTGTCAATGTGCAGAAAACGTGAAAGTTGTCAATGTGCAAAATACGTGCAAGTTGCTATTTTTATTTAATTTTTGTAATATACTCTAAATGATTAGTAACTTCCAACCTATAAATATTTCGATTTTTTTATAATAAAATATTCAGTATATTTATTTCTTTTTTAACAAAATATTCAGTATTTATGTATAATTTCAAACTACATCAAGTAAACTTTTAGGGGACATGAGCGAGTAAGCCTAACCTAGAATCTTACATCAAAACAGGTTAAAAACATTTTCCGGCTTTTTGAAATCAGTGACTTACGGGTACCTCAGACTACATCAAGTAAACTTTTAGGGGACATTAGCGAGTAAGCCTAACCTAGAATCTTGCATCGAAACAGGTCAAAAACATTTCTCGGCTTTTTGAAATATGTGCGAGTTGACAATTATGTAAAATACGTACAAGTTGACAATTATGTAAAATACGGGTAAGTTGTCAATATACAAAATACGAGCAAGTTGCTATTTCTATTTAAATTTGTAATATACTCTAAATCAGTAATAACTTTTAATCTACAAATATTTCGAATCTTTTATAACAAAATATTCAGTAATTATACATATTATTTCGCAAAACATCCAAAAAGTTACCACAGGGATAACTGACTTGACGCGCGAAGTGTCCGAAAAGTTGCCACAGGGATAACTGACTTGAAATTTTGTTCTTAGCAAAGAAGTATTAGAAAATCTCGAGAAAATTATATGAACACACTTAACCATTTATATATTATTTTATTCGTAATTTTATTCTGCATCTTTTGTACGAACAAAGTTTTTTCGTATCTTTTACCGTTTCGGAGAAAATCGATAGAAACTATTGAAAACTTGCATTAAAAAATCGGAAATTTACAAAAAAAAAAAAGAAAAAATAATATAATACAAATAAATTTGTTTTATATTCATTGAGATCTATAAAAATCAATAAATACATATTTCAATACAAAAGTTTAAAAAAACCAAAAAACACCTAAAAACTCAATAATTCACTATAATTCATATTGCCCATATATATAAAACTGTTTGAAAATCTAAAAAAATTTTCGAAAAAAAATTGTCTATTATAAGGGTTCGCAGTTCGAAAATTTCCCAGACTTTTGTCTTGACGATTCACACCGTAACCTGGAGCGACATTTTCCGGCTTTTTGATATCAGTAACTTACGGGTATCTCAGACTACATCAAGTAAACTTTTAGGGGACATTAGCGAGTAAGCCTAACCTAGAATCTTGCATCGAAACAGGTTAAAAACATTTTCCAGCTTTTTGAAATCAGTAACTTACGGGTACCTCAGACTACATCAAGTAAACTTTTAGGGTACATTAGCGAGTAAGCCTAACCTAGAATCTTGCATCGAAACAGGTTAAAAACATTTTCTGGATTTTTAAAATTAGTAACTTACGGGTATTTCAGACTACATCAAGTAAACTTTTAGGGGACATTAGCGAGTAAGCCTAACCTAGAATCTTACATCAAAACAGGTTAAAAACATTTTACGGCTTTTTGAAATCAGTAACTTACGGGTACCTCAGACTACATCATGTAAACTTTTAGGAGACATTAGCGAGTAAGCCTAACCTAGAATCTTGCATCAAAACAGGTTAAAAACAATTTCCGGCTTTTTGAAATCAGTAACTTACGGGTACCTCAGACTACATCAAAAAACTTTTAGGGAACATTAGCGAGTAAGCCTAACCTAGAATCTTGCATTGAAACAGGTTAAAAACAATTTCCGGCTTTTTGAAATCAGTAACTTACGGGTACCTCAGACTACATCAAGTAAACTTTTAGGGGACATTAGCGAGTAAGCCTAACCTAGAATCTTGCATCGAAACAGGTCAAAAACATTTCTCGGCTTCTGAAATACGTGCGAGTTGACAATTATGTAAAATACGTACAAGTTGACAATTATGTAAAATACGGGTAAGTTGTCAATATACAAAATACGAGCAAGTTGCTATTTCTATTTAAATTTGTAATATACTCTAAATCAGTAATAACTTTCAATCTACAAATATTTCGAATCTTTTATAACAAAATATTCAGTAATTATACATATTATTTCGCAAAACATCCAAAAAGTTACCACAGGGATAACTGACTTGGCGCGCAAAGTATCCGAAAAGTTACCACAGGGATAACTGACTTGACGCGCGAAGTGTCCGAAAAGTTGCCACAGGGATAACTGACTTGAAATTTTGTTCTTAGCAAAGAAGTATTAGAAAATCTCGAGAAAATTATATGAACATACTTAACCATTTATATATCATTTTATTCGTAATTTTATTCTGCATCTTTTGTACGAACAAAGTTTTTTCGTATCTTTTACCGTTTCGGAGAAAATCGATAGAAACTATTGAAAACTTGCATTAAAAAATCGGAAATTTACAAAAAAAAAAAAGAAAAAATAATATCACTACAAATAAATTTGTTTTATATTCATTGAGATCTATAAAAATCAATAAATACATATTTCAATACAAAAGTTTAAAAAAACCAAAAAACACCTAAAAACTCAATAATTCGCTATAATTCATATTGCCCATATATATAAAACTGTTTGAAAATCTAAAAAATTTTTCGAAAAAAAATTGTCTATTATAAGGGTTTGCAGTTCGAAAATTTCCCAGACTTTTGTCTTGACGATTCACACCGTAACCCGGAGCGAAGCTTCGCCGCAGGTCAAATGCACATCGCTTGGGACTCAGTCTAATACTTACGGTGTGGCCGCGCGCCTACTATAGGGGAATAGGTCGTGCCGTATGCGATGCGATCAACTTTTGGCAAAAGTTCGCTGTGTTGTTCAGGCAGGTTCGAATATTATTCCCCGGTGTATTTTATACATTATATTCGATACTTTTAGTCTGTCAACTATATAGCGGCGTTACTTTTAATAATGTCGTAGACCGTGTTTGGAATTATATACGCCGTATATGGTCGAATGTCGGTTTACGGCCGGGTTCTGGACCTTATTTATAAGTGTTCAACCATACTGCACAGCATATTCGTGGGCATGTGTCGTTGACGCAAAGACTCTTATGCGGAAAATAAAATATACAAATGCAATGAACTCAATACTCTCCGAACGAGAATAAAAGTGAGTTATAACGATGAATTTGCCCCGGAATTTCAATGTAATGAAGGGTAAAGAGACTAAATAAACTGGGTCGAGAACCGCTAATGTTATGTACGAACCGCCGTTTCGACGGTTGTTAAAGGTCTAGCCTCTGTGTAAGCGCAGAATTTATAAAAGTTGTCGGGTTTAGACGTCGTGAGACAGGTTAGTTTTACCCTACTGATGAATTGTCGTTGCGATAGAATTTCTGCTCAGTACAAGAGGAACCGCAGGTTAGGACGTGGTGCAAAGCTACCATCCGTGGGTATGCCTGAACGACTCTAATGCCATATCCTTTCTGGATAGCAACGATATTTTGAGGAGTCTCGTGAGTCGAAAGACTCAATACGATGTGATTTATTAGGTATTCGGCGCACGCCGTTTATCGCACGAGCCATTTTAGCCGTTTTATAGCGGTCGACTATGGTTCAGTAGTTCGATGTAGAGACTCGGAATCGTTTATAGACGACTTTTAGGTACCAGGCGGGATGTTGTATTTGGTAGAGCAGTTACCACGCTGCGATCTGCTGAAACACAGCCTTTGGCTTGGAGATTCGTCATGTTGGCTAGGCGTCACCCCACGCTCTTAGAGCATAAGCCTTAAGCCGTCGCATTGCAGTATGCCACAATCAGTATGACTTTACCCTCAGAAAGTTGTACATATTGTACATGTGACACTTCTTTGGTATCTACTTAGCTATTTTGTACAACGTGCCTAAGTCAGCACGTTAGGCAAAACTTATCGGTATATTCCGATACTAGAAATATTCATTATTTCTTTCAATAACTATAATGCTATATAAATTGTTATAAAAATTGTGAGAGTTAACGAAGAGTATTTATTTTTAAGAGAAACTTTTTGTATTTCTTATTATGAATATATGATATCATTTATATAATTCTATAAAAGGGGGAATGTTTTTCGTCAAGTTCTTGGAAATGCGTACAAGTTACCAATTAAATGAAATGGGTACTAGTTGCTAATAAGCAAAGTACGTATAAGTTATCAATAATGCAAAATGCGTGCAAGTTGTCAATGTGCAGAATACGTGAAAGTTGTCAATGTGCAAAATACGTGCAAGTTGCTATTTTTATTTAATTTTTGTAATATACTCTAAATAATTAGTAACTTTCAACCTATAAATATTTCGATTCTTTTATAATAAAATATTCAGTATATTTATTTCTTTTTTAACAAAATATTCAGTATTTATGTATAATTTCAAACTACATCAAGTAAACTTTTAGGGGACATGAGCGAGTAAGCCTAACCTAGAATCTTACATCAAAACAGGTTAAAAACATTTACCGGCTTTTTAAAATCAGTGACTTACGGGTACCTCAGACTACATCAAGTAAACTTTTAGGGGACATTAGCGAGTAAGCCTAACCTAGAATCTTGCATCGAAACAGGTTAAAAACAATTTCCGGCTTTTTGAAATCAGTAACTTACGGGTACCTCAGACTACATCAAGTAAACTTTGAGGGGACATTAGCGAGTAAGCCTAACCTAGAATCTTGCATCGAAACAGGTCAAAAACATTTCTCGGCTTTTTGAAATACGTGCGAGTTGACAATTATGTAAAATACGTACAAGTTGACAATTATGTAAAATACGGGTAAGTCGTCAATATATATATTTTTTTAATCTACAAATATTTCGAATCTTTTATAACAAAATATTCAGTAATTATACATATTATTTCGCAAAACATCCAAAAAGTTACCACAGGGATAACTGACTTGGCGCGCAAAGTATTCGAATAGTTACCACAGGGATAACTGACTTGACGCGCGAAGTGTCCGAAAAGTTGCCACAGGGATAACTGACTTGAAATTTTGTTCTTAGCAAAGAAGTATTAGAAAATCTCGAGAAAATTATATGAACACACTTAACCATTTATATATCATTTTATTCGTAATTTTATTCTGCATCTTTTGTACGAACAAAGTTTTTTCGTATCTTTTACCGTTTCGGAGAAAATCGATAGAAACTATTGAAAACTTGCATTAAAAAATCGGAAATTTACAAAAAAAAAGAAAAAATAATATAACTACAAATAAATTTGTTTTATATTCATTGAGATCTATAAAAATCAATAAATACATATTTCAATACAAAAGTTTAAAAAAAAACAAAAAAACACCTAAAACTCAATAATTCACTATAATTCATATTGCCCATATATATAAAACTGTTTGAAAATCTAAAAAAAAATTCGAAAAAAAATTGTCTATCATAAGGGTTCGCAGTTCGAAAATTTCCCAGACTTTTGTCTTGACGATTCACACCGTAACCCGGAGCGACGCTTCGCCGCAGGTCAAATGCACATCGCTTGGGACTCAGTCTAATACTTACGGTGTGGCCGCGCGCCTACTATAGGGGAATAGGTCGTGCCGTATGCGATGCGATCAACTTTTGGCAAAAGCTCGCTGTGTTGTTCAGGCAGGTTCGAATATTATTTCCCGGTGTATTTTATACATTATATTCGATACTTTTAGTCTGTCAACTATATAGCGGCGTTACTTTTAATAATGTCGTAGACCGTGTTTGGAACTATATACGCCGTATATATTCGAATGTCGGTTTACGGCCGGGTTCCGGACCTTATTTATAAGTGTTCAACCATACTGTACAGCATATCCGCGGGCATGTGTCGTTGACGCAAACTCTTATGCGGAAAATAAAATATACAAATGCAATGAACTCATTACTCTTCGAGCGAGAATAAAAGTGAGTTATAACGATGAATTTGCCCCGAAGTTTCAATGTAATGAAGGGTAAAGAGACTAAATAAACTGGGTCGAGGACCGCTAATGTTATGTACGGACCGCTGTTTCGACGGTTGTTAAAGGTCTAGCCTCTGTGTAAGCGCAGAATTTATAAAAGTTGTCGGGTTTAGACCGTCGTGAGACAGGTTAGTTTTACCCTACTGATGAATTGTCGTTGCAATAGAATTTCTGCTCAGTACGAGAGAAACCGCAGGTTCGGACGTGGTGCAAAGCTACCATCCGTGGGTATGCCTGAACGACTCTAAGGCCATATCCTTTCTAGATAGCAACGATATTTTGAGGAGTCTCGTGAGACGAAAGACTCAATACAATGTGATTTATTAGGTATTCGGCGCACGCCGTTTATTGCACGAGCCATTTTAGCCGTTTTATAGCGGTCGATCATGGTTCACTAGTTCGATGTAGTCGGAATTGTTTATAGACGACTTTTAGGTACCAGGCGGGATGTTGTATTTGGTAGAGCAGTTACCACGCTGCGATCTGCTGAAACACAGCCTTTGGCTTGGGGTTTCGTCATGTTGGCTTGGCGTCACCCCACGCTCTTAGTGCATAAGCCTTAAGCCGTCGCATTGCAGTATGCCACAATCAGTATGACTTGACCCTCAGAAAGTTGTACATATTGTACCTGTGACACTTCTTTGGTATCTACTTAGCTATTTTGTACAACGTGCCTAAGTCAGCACGTTAGGCAAAACTTATCGGAACATTCCGATACTAGAAATATTCATTATTTCTTTCAATAACTATAATGCTATATAAATTGTTATAAAAATTGTGAGAGTTAACAAAGAGTATTTATTTTTAAGAGAAACATTTTGTATTTCTTATTATGAATATATGATATCATTTATATAATTCTATAAAAGGGGGAATGTTTTTCGTCAAGTTCTTGGAAATGCGTACAAGTTACCAATTAAATGAAATGGGTACTAGTTGCTAATAAGCAAAGTACGTATAAGTTATCAATAATGCAAAAAGCGTGCAAGTTGTCAATGTGCAGAATACGTGAAAGTTGTCAATGTGCAAAATACGTGCAAGTTGCTATTTTTATTTAATTTTTGTAATATACTCTAAATGATTAGTAACTTCTAACCTATAAATATTTCGATTTTTTTATAATAAAATATTCAGTATATTTATTTCTTTTTTAACAAAATATTCAGTATTTATGTATAATTTCAAACTACATCAAGTAAACTTTTAGGGGACATGAGCGAGTAAGCCTAACCTAGAATCTTACATCAAAACAGGTTAAAAACATTTTCCGGCTTTTTGAAATCAGTGACTTACGGGTACCTCAGACTACATCAAGTAAACTTTCAGGGGACATTAGCGAGTAAGCCTAACCTAGAATCTTGCATCGAAACAGGTCAAAAACATTTCTCGGCTTTTTGAAATACGTGCGAGTTGACAATTATGTAAAATACGTACAAGTTGACAATTATGTAAAATACGGGTAAGTCGTCAATATACAAAATACGAGCAAGTTGCTATTTCTATTTAAATTTGTAATATACTCTAAATCAGTAATAACTTTTAATCTACAAATATTTCGAATCTTTTATAACAAAATATTCAGTAATTATACATATTATTTCGCAAAACATCCAAAAAGTTACCACAGGGATAACTGACTTGGCGCGCAAAGTATCCGAAAAGTTACCACAGGGATAACTGACTTGACGCGCGAAGTGTCCGAAAAGTTGCCGCAGGGATAACTGACTTGAAATTTTGTTCTTAGCAAAGAAGTATTAGAAAATCTCGAGAAAATTATATGAACACACTTAACCATTTATATATCATTTTATTCGTAATTTTATTCTGCATCTTTTGTACGAACAAAGTTTTTTCGTATCTTTTACCGTTTCGGAGAAAATCGATAGAAACTATTGAAAACTTGCATTAAAAAATCGGAAATTTACAAAAAAAAAAAGAAAAAATAATATAACTACAAATAAATTTGTTTTATATTCATTGAGATCTATAAAAATCAATAAATACATATTTCAATACAAAAGTTTAAAAAAACCAAAAAACACCTAAAAACTCAATAATTCACTATAATTCATATTGCCCATATATATAAAACTGTTTGAAAATCTAAAAAAATTTTCGAAAAAAAATTGTCTATTATAAGGGTTCGCAGTTCGAAAATTTCCCAGACTTTTGTCTTGACGATTCACACCGTAACCTGGAGCGACATTTTCCGGCTTTTTGATATCAGTAACTTACGGGTATCTCAGATTACATCAAGTAAACTTTTAGGGGACATTAGCGAGTAAGCCTAACCTAGAATCTTGCATCGAAACAGGTTAAAAACATTTTCCGGCTTTTTGAAATCAGTAACTTACGGGTATTTCAGACTACATCAAGTAAACTTTTAGGGGACATTAGCGAGTAAGCCTAACCTAGAATCTTACATCAAAACAGGTTAAAAACATTTTACGGCTTTTTGAAATCAGTAACTTACGGGTACCTCAGACTACATTATGTAAACTTTTAGGGGACATTAGCGAGTAAGCCTAACCTAGAATCTTGCATCAAAACAGGTTAAAAACAATTTCCGGCTTTTTGAAATCAGTAACTTACGGGTACCTCAGACTACATCAAAAAACTTTTAGGGAACATTAGCGAGTAAGCCTAACCTAGAATCTTGCATTGAAACAGGTTAAAAACAATTTCCGGCTTTTTGAAATCAGTAACTTACGGGTACCTCAGACTACATCAAGTAAACTTTTAGGGGACATTAGCGAGTAAGCCTAACCTAGAATCTTGCATCGAAACAGGTCAAAAACATTTTTCGGCTTCTGAAATACGTGCGAGTTGACAATTATGTAAAATACGTACAAGTTGACAATTATGTAAAATACGGGTAAGTTGTCAATATACAAAATACGAGCAAGTTGCTATTTCTATTTAAATTTGTAATATACTCTAAATCAGTAATAACTTTCAATCTACAAATATTTCGAATCTTTTATAACAAAATATTCAGTAATTATACATATTATTTCGCAAAACATCCAAAAAGTTACCACAGGGATAACTGACTTGGCGCGCGAAGTATCCGAAAAGTTACCACAGGGATAACTGACTTGACGCGCGAAGTGTCCGAAAAGTTGCCACAGGGATAACTGACTTGAAATTTTGTTCTTAGCAAAGAAGTATTAGAAAATCTCGAGAAAATTATATGAACATACTTAACCATTTATATATCATTTTATTCGTAATTTTATTCTGCATCTTTTGTACGAACAAAGTTTTTTCGTATCTTTTACCGTTTCGGAGAAAATCGATAGAAACTATTGAAAACTTGCATTAAAAAATCGGAAATTTACAAAAAAAAAAGAAAAAATAATATAACTACAAATAAATTTGTTTTATATTCATTGAGATCTATAAAAATCAATAAATACATATTTCAATACAAAAGTTTAAAAAAACCAAAAAACACCTAAAAACTCAATAATTCGCAAAAAATTGTCTATTATAAGGGTTTGCAGTTCGAAAATTTCCCAGACTTTTGTCTTGACGATTCACACCGTAACCCGGAGCGAAGCTTCGCCGCAGGTCAAATGCACATCGCTTGGGACTCAGTCTAATACTTACGGTGTGGCCGCGCGCCTACTATAGGGGAATAGGTCGTGCCGTATGCGATGCGATCAACTTTTGGCAAAAGTTCGCTGTGTTGTTCAGGCAGGTTCGAATATTATTCCCCGGTGTATTTTATACATTATATTCGATACTTTTAGTCTGTCAACTATATAGCGGCGTTACTTTTAATAATGTCGTAGACCGTGTTTGGAATTATATACGCCGTATATGGTCGAATGTCGGTTTACGGCCGGGTTCTGGACCTTATTTATAAGTGTTCAACCATACTGCACAGCATATTCGTGGGCATGTGTCGTTGACGCAAAGACTCTTATGCGGAAAATAAAATATACAAATGCAATGAACTCAATACTCTCCGAACGAGAATAAAAGTGAGTTATAACGATGAATTTGCCCCGGAATTTCAATGTAATGAAGGGTAAAGAGACTAAATAAACTGGGTCGAGAACCGCTAATGTTATGTACGAACCGCCGTTTCGACGGTTGTTAAAGGTCTAGCCTCTGTGTAAGCGCAGAATTTATAAAAGTTGTCGGGTTTAGACGTCGTGAGACAGGTTAGTTTTACCCTACTGATGAATTGTCGTTGCGATAGAATTTCTGCTCAGTACGAGAGGAACCGCAGGTTAGGACGTGGTGCAAAGCTACCATCCGTGGGTATGCCTGAACGACTCTAATGCCATATCCTTTCTGGATAGCAACGATATTTTGAGGAGTCTCGTGAGTCGAAAGACTCAATACGATGTGATTTATTAGGTATTCGGCGCACGCCGTTTATCGCACGAGCCATTTTAGCCGTTTTATAGCGGTCGACTATGGTTCAGTAGTTCGATGTAGAGACTCGGAATCGTTTATAGACGACTTTTAGGTACCAGGCGGGATGTTGTATTTGGTAGAGCAGTTACCACGCTGCGATCTGCTGAAACACAGCCTTTGGCTTGGAGATTCGTCATGTTGGCTTGGCGTCACCCCACGCTCTTAGAGCATAAGCCTTAAGCTGTCGCATTGCAGTATGCCACAATCAGTATGACTTGACCCTCAGAAAGTTGTACATATTGTACAAGCGACACTTCTTTGGTATCTACTTAGCTATTTTGTACAACGTGCCTAAGTCAGCACGTTAGCCAAAACTTATCGGTATATTCCGATACTAGAAATATTCATAATTTTTTTTCAATAAATATAATGCTATATAAATTGTTATAAAAATTGTGAGAGTTAACGAAGAGTATTTATTTTTAAGAGAAACTTTTCGTATTTCTTATTATGAATATATGATATCATTTATATAATTATATAAAAGGGGGAATGTTTTTCGTCAAGTTCTTGGAAATGCGTACAAGTTACTAATTAAATGAAATGCGTACTAGTTGCTAATAAGCAAAGTACGTATAATCAATAATGCAAAATGCGTGCAAGTTGTCAATTTGCAGAATACGTGTAAGTTGTCAATGTGCAGAATACGAGTAAGTTGTCAATGTGCAAAATACGTGCAAGTTGCTATTTTTATTTAATTTTAGTAATATACTCTAAATAATTAGTAACTTCCAACCTATAAATATTTCGATTTTTTTATAATAAAATATTCAGTATATTTATTTCTTTTTTAACAAAATATGCAGTATTTATATATAATTTCAAACTACATCAACTAAACTTTTAGGGGACATGAGCGAGTAAGCCTAACCTAAAATCTTACATCGAAACAGGCTAAAAACATTTTCTGGCTTTTTGAAATTAGTAACTTACGGGTACCTCAGACTACATCAAGTAAACTTTTAGAGGACATTAGCAAGTAAGCCTAACCTAGAATCTTGCATCGAAACAGGTTAAAAACATTTTCCGGCTTTTTGAAATCAGTAACTTACGGGTACCTCAGACTACATCAAGTAAACTTTTAGGGGACATTAGCGAGTAAGCCTAACCTAGAATCTTGCATCGAAACAGGTCAAACTACTTTTGTAGAAAAATATTGTTTTTCGGTTTTTAGAAATGACATATAATTGTTCTATTATTTATTTACATGACATGGTTTAAATACAACATTTTTATTTCTTCAAGTTATTTTTTTATTTAAAATAAAATTTCTTACATTTAGCTAATACAATTTAAATAAATTAATATCTGAAATCTTGCTTGCTTTCCAGTCGAGGATGCTTTTCACGAGATAGTAGTGTCGCTGTCATAACACCTTCGCGATTTTGCTCTAATACGCGTTTTGATACATTAGCCAGTAATTGAACATGGCTCTCAGTTCCCTGAATGTGGACCGGAATTTTAGGGTCACTCCATGGACACTCATTGCTTTGTGGATATTGTACTAGATGTTCAATATTTAGCGTAATGGCTGGTTCGGATATATTTAAATAATCATCAATATCTATCATATTAGTATAGTCGGTGCATTCGAAATTTATTTCGGGTGTTTTGTAATCTCTCAATTGCGTCAGGTGTTCCACAATATTACGGTAATATAAGATTTTTCTAATAGCTGAATCTCGTATTTCCTTTTTATTATCAAACAACATTGCTAATAAAATATTTTCCGAGTGAGCATAGTATGCGTTTTCTTTAGCAACATTGTTCACAATTTGTCTTAAATTCGAGTCTAAATATTGCGTCCAGCTAATAAATTTATAAAATAATATACTACCATACACCACAGAGTTGTAATATTTAATGTTAAAGTACGTTGGAATATATACTTTCATTACGTAGTTTGCCTGAATTTTCAAATTTTTGGATCGCTTATTAGTAGTTACATATAACCGAAGTAATCTACTAGCCTTTGTGAGCCAACGGGAATGTGCTATTGGTCCTGGTTTTATGTTAGCTAAGTCTGTCGATACTTCTCCAGAAGCAACTGCTTTAGCTATTTTTATTAAATAACTTGAGTCAGTTGTCGATTCAGCAGGACTTATATCAGCCAAATTTTCAAGTGGGATTGTTTCAAAGTCTTCTACCGGCTGGAAGTATATAGGAATAAATAAATGATATTGAATTTGAACATAGGGTATTAAAAAATAGTAAATATGTTATAACTCACCGGTATATTTTCGCATGTTTCAATTTGTTTGCTTAATATTCCAGTTTTTGTTCGTGGTCCAGTGGTCAATGATTTTTCCAAATAGTTAAATAAATGGCGAAGTGGAAGTTCGTTAAAGTGGAGAAGACACACAAACCAATGCAGTGGCCTGTTTAACTGAATTTCAAATCGACGTAAAATCCCATTTCTTACGCCTGTATTTGCTGGTTCACCATCGCAACATATGCCTATCAAAGAATCTAGAGCTATTCCTTTATCGGCGAAAAACTCGTTCAATTTGATTACTTTACTTTGGTTTGGAATTGGCAATTCGGTTCCTTTAAAATGACTAAATGCGCTTCTTTAATCATTTGTGGGTGAAACTTCTTATCGATTTTTTCCATGGTAATAGAATCATTTTTTCGACCGCCGAATGAAAATGCTATTAATTCAGAAGAATCATATCGTTTGTGTAGAGATTGCCTATTTTTCTGCCTCTCACGAAAGCTTTTATTTTTATCCATAATGACAGGATTGCCCCAATCATCCGTTACGCCCAGGTCACGCAAGTTTGCTGTCACCACGCCAGAACCAACTCTATCAGAAATTGCAAATCTGTCGCACATTAAGGCATAGCTTGGAGCCTTATATCTTCGACTATATGGACCACGTTTTATATGAGAAGTATTTTGTGAACTTTCCGAACTGCTTTTAAAATCAAAACCAACATCTGGAGTATATGTCTCACCTGGAGTAATATTGCTAGTTATTGTAGATTCTAATACATCATCTTCAATTTTTATAATATATTCTGGTATCGTAGATTTCCTCTCATTATGTTGATCCATCATAAACGCCTGTAAATGTTCTGGAACCAGTCCACAAGAACACAGTATTCTTCGCAAATCGCATTTGCATTTTCCAATATAAAATAATTCTTTCGTGGATTCTACAAACTCCTGAAATGATGCTTGAGTAACTTGCTTTTATTTGTACTTTTATATTTATCAATCAATCGGTTCAATTTTCTAGCGATACTTCGTTTCTCCATAATTGGAATATCAATTTTTCCCCACGTCTGAATCAATTTCGTTACCACATTTGAAGTAAATGTTTTATATGAAAACATTTTATTTTGTTTTTTTTTATTTTCCCGCCAAATAAAAATAATACCTGATAACTTCCATAATTGTCGGAAGATTCACTCCTGTAAATTCTTCTGCTGGTCCAAATGTAATTTGATCATGCGAGTGCATATGATTCAAATTACTGGCACTTGCGCCTGAATTTAAATAAGAACTCGCCATTGATACTTGACGCCCTAGTGATGAACTGAATGAACATTTATGCGGAATTGTCACATTAATATATTATTTTCGAAATTTCTAGAATTAAAATAACAAAATACTAGCGCACTCTGATGGAAATAAATAACAACAAACTAAACCCGATTTAAAAACCCCAGCACAAACTCTTAATAAAAATAAAACTCACAATTTGAATTATTCACATGTCTAAATTAATACTGTTACTTATTAACCCCTTAACTTAAAATGACGAGCAGAGCCCGCGAGCGATTGTTAGGCCAAATGTAAATATTACGGGCATAGTTCGCATACGATAGTCGGGCCAGAAGCAAATATTACGCATTACGGACATGGCCCGGGACGGTAATCGTAACTATTGCAAAATATTTATTTATACGAAACTATAAAACACAAAATTATTTTTATTTTTGTGATAAACTGTGCACTGTGTGGGAAAATAGTCACAAAAGCTGCGCCAGCTCGAACAACTTTGGCCCAACATTGTCGAATCTAAATCGTAAGTTAAGGGGTTAAAAACAGTATTTTATTAAAAATTTCGCTGGCTAAAAAGTTATTTGCGATATATGGTTTTGCAGTCAAAATTCATTTAAATAACACATATATTTCATGGCAAAAGGTGCCCATATCGCTTAATTTTACTTCTATAATGAATTGGCCCTCCCTAATATATATATATATATATATATATATATATATATATATATATATATACACTCGTAATACAATTTCCGAACTAACAACATGTTCGTTTGGAATAAGCTTTTTTATAATAAAACTAGCCGACCCGACAGACTTCGTCCTGTCAAAAAAATTTGTAATGTGGCGGTGTTTTGTTCCTAACTTTTATCTATTCTTTGCAAAAAAATTTCCTGAACAAAACCGTCACCCTGGTAATAATTCGGTGTGAATTAAAAATAATTAAATAGAACACTATAAGCATTTAAAAGGAAGTAATACCACAAACACTTAATGATACCATAAACGCACTGAAACTGTAATCGTTTAATCTCAAATGGCACATCAGTCGGAAACATTGGGATGCACGGTGCGAGAACATCTTCTGCTTTATACTATCCTTTCAATATAGTTGCTTCCATCACGTTGTTTGGTAGTTTTTTTATCGCTAACCTTGTGCCGTTGCAAAGGCGCGGTTGGTCGATATTTCGTAACATTATAATTGCCGATCCAACCTTTAATTGAAGATTGTGAGTTTAAAAACTCCAGTGGATCGTCTTGGTTAGTTGTCGAATCAACTGATTCGCCTTTAATTGAATTGTTCTTGAATTTTGAAATTTAATTCATTTACATCAATGTTTTTGGCTGCCAATATAGCTCGTTAATTAATAGAAAGATATTAAAAATTAGATTACCAAAAACTACACAAAATGTCATGACATGGATCATTGTTTTTTCTACAAATTTCGTTGCC